>NC_084821.1:61815785-62068714 GCF_958449725.1 Rosa rugosa | reverse complement strand
AGATATATGTATATATGTGTGTGTGTGTATATTAGATATATAAAAAAGAAGAAGTGAGGGGTAAAATGGTCATTTTGGACCAAATTGTGTGAAATTTGAATGTGTGAGGAGTTATCTGTTAAAATTGGAATAGCAGGGACTGAACTGTCGAATCCTAAAAAGTTAAAGGGGAGACCAGTAATTTCCCCTAAATAAAAAATCAAAATCAAAATCAAAATTTGGAGAATACATGACATACACCGATCAAAAGAAAAAAAGAAGAACAAGAACAGCAGAAGAACAAACGGCAAAAGAAAGAGAAAAAAGAAAACGGAAGAGCGAAGAAGAAACGTCAAAAGCTAAAAAGAAGAACAAGAATAGCAGAAGAACAAACGTTGGACGCCAGAAAGAAGAAGACGAGGGAGTAATCGAAGCAATCACATATCCAAACCATTAAAACAGGTTTCACATTATAGCCAACTATGCTCAATAGAATCATAGTGTAATGTTGTATGCATAAATTTGGTGTCATGAAGTATGCACGCCAGGTGTTTGATAGAATTCCTGAACTAAGTGTTTTCATTTGGAACACCATGATCAAAGGCTATAGTTTAGGATGCATTGCTCCCATGGAATGTCTATGTATATAGCAATGAAAGAGGATAGTTATGAAGCCCCACTACTCTACTTATCCATTCTTGTTAAGAGGATATACTGGTGATATTATATTGAAATGGGAAAAAGAGTTCCATGCCCATTCGTTGAAGTGATGGTTTTGATTCTAATGTTTTTGTTCACAAGGCATTAGTGCATATGTACTCTCTTTGTGGTCAAATTGATATGGCACGTGGGATTTTTGACATGGTCAGTGTGAAGGATGTTGCTACTTGAAATGCAGTGATCTCTGGATACAATAAAATTTAAATTTCTGAACATCTTTCTCTGGAGAATGGTGACCAGATGCTTCATCTCTTGATACTTGGTTCAATGAGGATCCAAAATTGCCATCTTCGGAAGTTAAGTCCATCGAGGCCAACTTTAATAACACTACATGATCATAAAAAATCATTAAAAGAAAAACTATGCACAAATTAGGTAATGGCTAACTGAAAAACATAAAATAAAATGTATGAGGATTTTGACAGAAAAAAAAAACGAAAAAAACTAAAAAACAAAAAATCCAATAACAGCACATTTATAGGTGATATCAGAAGCTTTAACCAAGTTGCTCTACTGAAGCAAAAACAATTGTAGTTCACCTAATAAGGCGTACCCTAGAAACAAAACAAAACTTAGACCATAAGACTTGCACTCTCTCCCCTAAATCAGTAAATCTGTAGTATAAAATTATATAATGGAAACAAATTTTTATTAACAAACAAAGCAAAGACAAGACAGAGGGAAATGAGTCCACTTAACTAGTTAAACAAAGGAAGTACAAAAAAAAAAAACCATTAAAATCTATGCGAGGGATGTGTACTATAACTCTATAAGTCAGGCAATGAGAACTCCTATAGAATTATTGTTCAATAAGTTAAGCAATGGATTGTATATGTGGACTATCTGAAAGGAATCTCAGGGAGTTAAATCTAGCAATTAGAAATATCTCTTATGACATCGGAGATCTGAGATCTCTACAATTTAATCTAGCAGAAATTCACTAACCTTATGCTAGAAACTATCACGTATAAGACGACAAACAATAGATAACTCATAGTATTGGTTCCACCACATATGAGAATGATATATATGCGACATGTTTTACGTTTCTGCATTCTGCTTCTGTTAAGTGGGAATATGAAGCCTGCAGCTCTAACGTCAAATAAAACGAGAAAGAACTTTTGTTTCTTGGCTAGCTTCTCTGTACTCTTTGTTTCAAATGCTTAGATGTTGTGACATTGAATTTTGTATTCTTAAAAAAACTGCATTCAAATCATAAAGCTATCTAAATTATAGGACTAAATACTCGTTACTCCTCATACTTTTGCATGAAAAACAGTTAAGTCCAAAATTTTAAAATTAAACAGTTTCGTCCTTATTCTTTCTAATTCTCACACAACAGGTCCTAAAATGACTATTATACCCCTCACTTTTTATTTTTTTATTTTTTATTTATTCTGCCTCTCTCTCTCTCTATACACACACACATACACATATATGTATATATATATATATATGTGTGTGTGTGTGTGTGTGTGTGTGTATAGAGAGAGATAAACTCTTAAGAGACCAACGCCAACTGACCAAAACTTGGCAATCATACAATCAAATTCAAATCATATCGATATATGAACAAGGCATTAATCATACGTGTTTCCCATGGTAATTCAATTTATTTCATTTCTAGGTCATCTAAGACGCAAGTTTCCTTGTCAAAACAAGTTTATTGAACACCATAAACTTCACAACCAATTCTATGCTTAAACCCTAAAAACTTGAATACCTTAATACACATATTGACAAACAAAACCAGATAAGTATGTATCTGTATTCTTGTTGTAAGTATTGTTTAATTCCAACCAGCTAAATAGTTGGGAGGATATAGATGAAAGCCTGGAGTTGGTGAAGATGATCTTCTTTTTAGCTTTTGACGTTTCTTCTTCGCTCTTCCGTTTTCTTTTTTCTATTTCTTTTGCAGTTTGTTCTTCTGCTGTTCTTGTTCTTCTTTTTTTCTTTTGATCGGTGTATGTCATGTATTCTCCAAATTTTGATTTTGATTTTGATTTTTTTATTTAATAAAGAAAAGTGTAATCCAATTATAATTTTAGATTAGAAATATATAATGTCACGTCATTATCCACATCACTTGGTGTTGTGTTGACATCATTCAAGCAACGAATCCAGACCATTGAACATTTTAAAATCTAATGGCTCACAAGGTGTGTCAAAATTTGTGTACAAAAAGATGTCCCTTGATCCGGACCCTATTAATATAGTATATGTAGTAATGTTCATACTATTATGAAAAATTTTATGTTTATTTCTTAATATACATGTATGTGTATTGAAAACCATAGTATATAAAGCTAACATTTAGATAATCGGTAGATTTGGTATTTACCAAAACCAAACCAACTTTTTCGGTAATTTTCGATTTCGGTTTTATCGGTCTCGGTTACCAAAAAGTCGGTTTACCAAACTTAAAACATCGGTTGGTATTCGGTAGGTTTGGTAATTACCAAACCAAGTGGCAGCCCTAATCCTTACCCTACCAGCAATTGGACGCCTGTTGTGTGTCTTGATCTTTGATTCAACCGCTCTGCTTAATCATGCTTATGTTTTGGTTGTCTTTGCTTTTTGTTATTTTTTCTAAGGGGTATTGGCTTCATGTACCCCTCCTTCGGTACTATTTTTTATTTAATAAATTACTTTAATTGCCAAAAAAAAAAAAGTCGTAACTATCATTATTTACAAAATGTGAGATTATGACTGGAGAAAATTTCAAGGTTAGCACTTTGGAGGTGTACATGTCCGAGGTACTCAAGGCATGTTAAAATACGCCAAACTTTGTCAACACCATTTTTTCTTGAAATTCTTTTTTTTTTTGAAAGGGGCCTGGTGCAGCTGCCCTCAAGTCTTAATTAATGAAACTGCAGAATACAAGGGGGGGAAGTAGAGCCTGAACCCCTGATTATAATAAGCATAAGCATAAAGAGAACATCCTGAAATAATATCAGGAGTCTCCACTAAGTCTATGTATTCTAACAAGCACCAATTAGCAAAGAGTGCCTAACTGGCTACTCTATTTGCTTTAATAAAGCGGTGACATAACGGAAAGATTACTCTATAACGAAGAAGCATCATTACAAATATCCAAGCTTTCCTACTATGTTTCCGCACGGAAATAAATCAGGCGACACTCCATTTCATCATGCTCCTAGGAGGTTGCGTCCATTTGATGTAAACAGCTCGCCGCCTCGCTAGGCCAGACAAGGCACACTGAAGGTGCATGCTGGGACCAAGCCCACGTCGCCCTACCAATAAGTAATAGGGATTTATTGCTGGCATAAAGCCACAATTAACTAAATATAAATAACAATAAAAAATAAAGGAAAATAAATTTAGAGCCTAAGAACAAGCCCAGGCCCAATAACCCTTAGGCCCAGCAAGGAACAAACAGGGTTCTGGCCCAATCCACCGACACCACAGCCCCACTAGCGCCGCCACCACCACAGCGTCACCATCACTGCTCCTCTGCTTCGTCCCGTTCTCCGTCCAGAGCCCAGCCACCCTAACAGTCAGATCGCCAACCGATCTGAACCCAAGCAGCCAAAACACCAGTGAAGAGGACGAAACCCCAGAACCACAAATCGACGCCGTATCTGCAACAACGCTAAACCTCCATCGCATCCCTCCAAACCGCTTGTCCCCACCCACCCCTTGCCAAGCGTTGTTGCCTAACCGGCCATCCAACACACTCAACCTAAGATCCGATCAGATCCGATCGGGATCGAGTGGTTCAACAGCAGCCCAATCTCGGCCACCACCATCCTCGCCATTTGAGAGAAGCATCACCACGAAGGCCAGAGCCCGTCCGGCTGCACGCGCCAAGCGCCGACGAGGGTGGGCCGCCGGACAAGGAAATTTTTTGACGGGGAAACCCCTTTTTTCTTGAAATTCTATGGTGAAGGAATCTCATCATTGATAAAAAATAATGGATTAAATACTTGTTACTTCTCAAACTTTTGTCTGAAAAACAGTTTAGTCCCTCGCCTTTTAAATTAAACGGGATAGTCCTTATTCTCTCTAATTCTCACACAACAGGTCCATAACATGCCTAAATTGACTGTTATACCCTCACATCTTTTTTTTTTTCCTTCTCTATCTCTATTTTTAATTTTTCTCTGTTTTTATTTATTTATTCATTCTCTCTCTCTCTCTCTCTCTCTCTCTCTCTCTCTCTCTCTCTCTCTCTCTCTCTCTCTCTCTCTCTCTCTCTCTCTCTCTCTCCCTCCGCCATTAGCCCATTAGTGCAGACCATCATCCCCGACCTGATTCCCCTGTCGCCCAATCTACTACATCCAAAGCCCCTCCTGCGACTCCCACAACGGCGAGAAGACCACCACATCTTTTCAGTCCAGCCCCATCCTCAGCCCGGTTGACTCCCCTCACCAATCCCAATCCCTTGTCGGCCGCCACTCCCGCGAATCCTCCGCCATTATATGATTCAAAAAACAAACTGTATCTCAATTCCAATTGCTATAACAACATCAATCCATCACATTATCACCTCTACAAAAAGCTAGACAGAAACAAACACTACCCTAAAGCCAGAGAACCCGACTTGGTGCCCGATCTAGAACCCAGCCCACCACTGTACCCATAACCTCGACCTCTCCAACAACTCCCTCTCCGGTTCCTTAGACAAAGGTCTGAAAAACTTTAAGCAATTGCATAGACTAATACTCACAGGAAACAAATTCACCTGCGAAATTCTGAAATTCTGGCCGAAATTTGGTTCGATATGGAAAATCTCCTCCAACATACCTCTCCGACAACGGCTTCACCGGATCGGTGCCGGAGGATTTCAGCGACCTGAAGTCTCTCTCATGCAGGCTCGAACTCTCGTTTCGATCACTTTTCCGGCACGATTTCAAAATCACTGGGAGATTTACCCATGACAGTGAGCTTTAATTTCTACAAAAACCAGGCCCTGAGTTCCCCAAGTAACCCAAATTCCTTGCTCGGATCCGATAATAACATGCAAGGCCGTGATCTTCATCGCGACCAAGGCGTGATCTGTACCGGATATTGGGGGGGGGGAGAGAGAGAGAGAGAGTTTTGGGGGTTTTGTTTTTAGGAGGAGAGCGAGAAAGAGCTGAGAGAGATCGAAGTAGAAAAAATAAAAATAAAAATTAAATAAAAAGAGAGAAAAATTAAAAGAAATTGAAAAAAAAATGAAATAAGGGTATAATAGTCAATTTAGGCCTGTTATGGACCTGTTGTGTAAGAATTAGAGAGAATAAGGACTATCCCGTTTAATTTAAAAGGCGAGAAAAATAGTTTAGTTTCAGGTAAAAGTTTGAAGAGTAACAAATATTTAATCAAAAAATAATTTTTAGGAGCTGCTCTAAGAAATGAAAATGTCCTTTTAAGATATATTGGGCCGGGTCGGCAAGAGTTGTGATTGGGAAAGGAAAATGTCATTTCCCAGGAAAAGAAAAAAAAGCGGGAGACCATCAACGGTCCACCACCCCGATTAAAACCTCCACATTCTTCTCCTGTCCACCGTCTCCGGTAGCCGCCCATCTCTTCAGAAACAGGTTCGATTTGTCTACTCTCTCTGTGTATCACCACTTTCGTTTTCCCTTCTCTGTATATCATTCTACTTTATTTCTCTGCTTACAATTGAAAAATTTCCTGAACACGACCAAAATTGTTTGTACTATCAAGTTGGTAAACATTGATTCAATGCTTACAGTTTAACTTCAGTTGTATTCGAAGGTGGTCACTTTTTTGTGCAATTCAATTTCATGAAGTTGAATTCTTATTTACTTTTGAGTAGGTGTTAAAAACTTTGAGTAGCATTATTCGAGTAGCTTCTTTGGTTATAGTGTTATACTATCTGCAGTATCATTTGATCCATTCCAAATGTGCTCCACTTTTGGATTTTTTAAACTATTGTTGATTCTGTTAATAAAGATTACCTTTTGAAATTTGCAGGCTCGAAGATCTGCCACTCATGTTGTTTGAAATTTACAAAGGCTACAACTTTACTTGTGTCTTTTACCTCAAATATGTGTTCCCAATACAACTGGCAATTACTTGATATCTGTAAGTCCTTCACTATCACTAGAATTATAAACTAAGATATAGTCAATAATTTTATGGGAATTCCTCCTTGTTATGAAAGTCTATGTCTTTAAGTTTGGACATATTTAAAATTTTTAATTATAATTTCCTTCCCAGAATCAAAACAGTTTTGCCTTCTTGCTTTTGCATAAAGAACAAATAGTCATATAACTTACTGAGGCAGAACAAAGTAAGCTGTACAAATAGTTCCATCAATTCTTTGCTTGTATTGATGTCTACTTATTCCACTTGATTATAATGGGATGCTAAACTGTTCAATATCTGCACTTATGTGGAATGGGGATCGAGTTTTGGGTATATTCTTTTGGAGAGTGCAAGCTTAAAAATCCATAAATTATGGAGAAGACCAGGTTAACCTTGTATATATACACATGCACACAGAGAGCTTCCTCTCTAGACTACTAAATTTCTAATCGATCTGTATGCTGTGCTGGATCGTCCCTTCTATACTGGAGTACTAGTCATTAGCATCCGAAGTCGAGCACAAGTGGTTAGATATATAGTTATTTAACTATGATTTAGTCCAAAATATAATTCATATAGTCATGTTTTTCTACTTTGTTTTCCTTTCCTATCTGTAAGCGGAGATCAGAATTTATGTGTATCTTTTGCTTGACCTGTAATGTACCTTGGGTTGATGTGTTCTGTTCTTGTAATTATGCTGAATTCTACTATTAAATCCTAGCTGTAGCCTGTAGGTTATTAGTTTTATTATCTCAGGATTCTCAGCTGGCTACTCAAGCATAGCTTTACTTTGTCTCTGAACTCTTCCATTTTAGTTGTTTGTTGCCTTCTCAATCTGCAGCAAAAGTTTTTTTTTTGTTTTTTGTTTTCCCTTCTTCTTGTCCATCACCACCAGAGGTCTAGACAAGCCAAGCTAGAATAATTAAGGCATATACATCTCAATTTTATTAAACTTTGTACTCTATCCCTCTGTATTTTAATTTCCACCTAAAGTTATGCTACGATGGTGATTAATTTTGCATTTGCAATTTGAAAATCTGAAGTTCATTATGAGAAGCTAACAAACTATTGCATCCAAACCTCTGCATATTTTGGTAGAAGCCTAGAAGGTGACTGAAACACATAAAGCAACTGAAGGCGTAACAATTGACCAAATTTTTCACTGTCCCAACAAAATATCAATTCCAGAGCCCTAAACTGAATTTGACCCCAAAAAAAAAAAAAAAAGGCCCTAAACTGAAGACACTTCTACTACAGAAATTATCTCAGCATGGCCTAAAAGGCCTATTGGCAATGCCTTTGACTAAGACCGATAGATATTGTTTTAGCATACTGATATCTAGCTAGATTTACATTACAAACACTGCATCAATGTTAACGAGTCAAATGACTATCGCCCATCAGCATATGAAGACATTGACATGTCTATTTGCATGCTAGACCCACTGGCAGTACCACGACCACAACCACCAACATTCACAGAGTAATCCTTGGAAGTATTAGGTGATCCGAGCAAGTATTCTGTCTCTTCTGGAAAGTAATGATCTGCAGAACCCCATGGATGCTTTGTCATAATCATTCCTTCTAGGTCCATGGCTACTTCTCTCATGGTAGGCCTTTCCTCCCCTTTTACCCTCAAACATCTTCTTGCAAGTTTGGCCACATTTTTCACCATCTCAATATTTCCTTCATTCACTATCTCATCATCAAGCACTTGATTTAAGCAATCTTTTTCCATGGAAGAAACAAAGATGCTTGCTAAGAATTTATCTTTAGAAACTGCCACTTTGCTTGTTAAAAGCTCAGCCAAGAGAACCCCAAAGCTGTAAACATCACTCTTTTCTGTTAGTTGGTTTGAGTGCAGATATTCAGGGTCCAGGTATCCTATTGTCCCGAGCACTACAGTTTGTATTCCAGCTTCACCTGAAGAAACCAATCGTGAAGCTCCAAAGTCTGACACTTTCGCCATATACTTGCCATCTAACAGAATGTTCCCTGCTTTGACATCTCGATGTATGATTGGTGTGGAAATTGAGGAGTGTAAATGTGCTAGTGCTCCTGCTGCTTCAGCTGCTATCTTCATTCGTAATTCAAATGAGAGTGATGGTCTTTTCTTATGAATGTGCTCATGAAGAGTGCCATGGCTAATGAACTCGTATACAAGTATAGGCACTTCTGTTTCTAAACAACAACCCAAAAGCTTCACAACATTTCTGTGGTTGATTTGAGAAAGAATGATTACCTCGTTGACAAATTGCTCACTCTGACTGCCGACACAACCTTTTGACTTCTTTATGGCAATCACTTGGTTATCTGGTAGTATACCTTTGTATACTATTCCATAGCCTCCTTTGCCAAGAACTCTGCTTTCATGGTAATTGTTTGTAGCCTTCTGAAGTTCTTCCGCACTGAAAATTTTTGTTGCGTCCACGGAACCTCCATGACTGGCAAGTTGTTGTTGTAACAATAAGCCTCCATTTTCTCTAAAGTACTTTTCTTTCAGTTTGATGAATTGTCTTTTCTTATTTCCCCACCATAACCATGCAATTCCAATGAAAGAAACCAAGAAGCCTGCACTTACACCTGCAAATATTTGAAAATTCATTGATTCAATTAATAAATTGCTTTTGTATATTTGATCTTAAATTGTTAATTTAGAGGTATAGGATGGTTGTTACGTTTGTTTTTCTTTGATTCTAGTTGGGAACTCCCATTGTTTATCGTTTTTTAGGTTTTGATGCTTCTCCCCCTTAATTTGTTGTTTCTCTTTTTCTTCTGCAATATATTTTCAAAAATAAAAGTGCTTCTATTTGCGCAGAGGCTTCTCAAACTGAGCCAGAGCCTCTTATCTATTCTCTCTTTTCTAGCAATCACAAGGGAAAACGTCTACCTTTATATATTCATTCTGTTTTTGTTACCTTTAAAAAAAATTTAAAAAAAATAAGAAGCTTGAGAAAGTCGGGTTAGTTTAAACTTTAAACTTGGAACCAAAAGTAGCTGAAGGTAAAGTTGTGTCTGAAATTACTGTTTAATACAATGTTGAGTTAGAATATTAGGCAGATAATATGGAAGTATACATACCCAATGTAACAATAAGCAGGAGAAAGATCTCTGAGAGTCTTTTTGAATCATCTTTGATGCAACTCTTGTCATTCATGCCATCGTGTTTGTATCCTTTGTGACATACACAAGTGTAATTTCCTGGAGGTGAATTTGAGCACTTGCCATTCTGGCAGGGGTTTGAAGCCTTGCACTCATCAAAATCTGAGATGGAAGATAGGAAAGGAAAAGCCATATATCACAAATCAATGAATTTGGTAAAAGTGCACTGTTGCATATATATTAGCTAAACGCTTGAGTATGTAAACTAAAAATTAAAGATTACCTTGGCAACCAACTGGATGGTAGGGGTTTCCTTCGTAACCAGGCAAGCACTGGCACAAGTAACCTAACCCATTGTGAGGACTGTTGACGCAGCTGCTATTAGCCTTGCAAACGATATCCTTCCTCTTTTGAGCTTCATCACAGGGGTGTGTCTCATTCCCAATTGCCCAATTAGCAACCAGTGGAATCTGTTCAGTGTTGTTCAATTCATCAAAACTTGCAAGGGAAAAATTGAACTGGCCTTGCTCTGCAATGAAGGCGTAGCTGCAGGGGTTAAAGTCCCGCACATATGAATGCTTGTAGTAGCTACTCAAACTCACAGTACGACTGTGCAGTCCACTGGGGATGTTAGTCTGGCAACACCCAACGCCAGAGCAAGAGTTCTTATCAACACTTCCAAGGCTGTTGCATAGTGACATGCAGCCAGTAATGAATTCTTCTTCCCCTCGGAAGCCTCGGATGATTGCATAAGTGTCACAACCAACGGCGTAGAACTTGTTTTGGGTATCGGATATGGTATATGGAGGTGGCAGCCAGAGCCGAGGTCTCCTGCTTCTGTCAGTTCGATTGCCTTTTTCATCGTAACAATCTCGCCCTATATAACTCAACATATGCAACTCTCCAGCCTCTAGAGAAATGTTTCTAACAATGATATTGTCGTATTTATTCATTAAATATGCTGTTGGTGGTTGGGTCGTTTTGTCGCAATAGATGAAGAATTCTTTTCGCAGGTAACAACTCTCATGCATGCCAAATGGATATGGAATTGTGAGATTGCCGCACTTGTCTGAGCAGCCGGACTTGGCTTGAGCAGGAGCTGCTGTTGTTGTAGTAGTACTAGCCGCCAATAACAGCAGTAGGATTGCCACCAAAGAGAGTCGCAACGCCATGATCTGATCGACGACCCCAAATCAAGCAGGCTAGGGCCGGAGCTCGGTTAGAATTTGCAAATTCAGGTGTACTAACTAAGATTGTAACTTAAATTGACTGTAACTGGTTCATGTACTCCTTGCAGGTTGATCGAGGTCGTTGTCCTTCTCGTTGATAGTGAGAGCAATTACCATGCATCTTCCTCTGTCATAGTGTCTCTTTGGTCGTCGATTCAATAATCACGCCGCGTGATGTACCTTCAATCAATTAGTCATGGATTTAATTTCTGCTATCTATAGTAGGACAGGGCATATGTCCTTTCAGTCATTCTTGAGTGAAAGTTAGCTGACTAATTGCGCTGCATTAATTTTAGCGGGGAAAATGATTTGTGGCCTCAATGAGGCCTAAGATTTGTGGCCTCAATCCTAGGTGTCATGTCATGTCATCTACACACATCATCTATTTGTCAAATCATGCCATGTTATTTTTGAGAAAAAGACAATCTTATCCTTCCAAAATCTAATGATTCTAAGTTATTTTGGCTTTCTTCTAAAAATAAAAAAAATGATTTTGGTTCTTTTTTCTTTTCATTACACTCATGCTTAGATTTAATCATTTAAACAACAATTTTTTTTCTTCAATCAAGAATAGAAAAAATTTCATGTAATTCAATCAATAGTTTGTATATACATTCGATCAATAGATTTGTATATACATTCGATCAGTAAATTTGCATAATTAGTACATCTATATGAATTTGAACTTTGTTGGGTTCCTGCAAATTTTGAAAATATAATGTGAAAAATACATCTTTCTATGATTATATATATTATTTTGCTCATTTTTTTATAGTGTAAAAAACCCTAGCCGCTTGCTGGGGTGAGAGAAGAGCACGACTTCTTCTTAGGTTTTGGCGAGTTTTTCTCGTCCAGCGTCAGTGTTGGCTCTACCTCGCCGACGCTGTGACGCTGCCAGACGGGTATTGATGGTATGGTCCTTTTGACTTTGGGGCTAGCTGTATTCGGGTTGTGCCAGTGATGATCGGTGAGGTCTGGTTCGTCATTCTCTGTGTTGAGCAACCGTGGGCACAGAATCAATGACGACACGGGCGGTGTAGGCTGGTGATCCAAGCAGCGATGTGGCAACGGTGATGGCGTCTTAGGAGGGGTTGTCGGTGGCGGCTTGGAGGTTGGGATCCATCAGTTGGAACCAGGTCTGGCTGTTATTGGTGTCCTCTCTATGGTGGTGGCATCACGGTGGTGGTGGTCTTCCTTGAGGAGGGCAGCAGTTACTCGATCACGGTGAGCCGAGGTGGTCGGATCGTCGTTGTGTGCATGCGGCAGGTGCACAAGGAAGCGGAGGCTGGGCTGGGTAGGGCCAGGCTGGTTTAGGCCTTGGGTATTGCCTTCTTTTAGGCCAATTGGACTGCTGCATGAGTTTTTTTTTTTTTTTTTCAATAATTCCCTTGTTGGGAGGTAGTGGGCTCCGGCCCGGTCTAGGCATTTTTTATGTTAGTTCTTTTCTAGTTGTTAGTTAGGTGACGAACCTCGATCATTTTAGCTCGATCGGGTTTGTCTTGTCTATGCTAGCTGAAGCTCCTCTACGAGCCTTTGTAGAAGTATTAGGTTTTAACGTACCACAATGGCGTGCTCGGCGTTTGGAATCAGGTAGAATAGATTGCCTACGAGGCGAGGTGTTTTTGTTAGCATAGACTACTCTGAGCTACCAATGTTAAAATAGAATAGTCTTCTTGTACTATTCTTTGCCCATGAACCAGGGCCATATTAGTGTATGTGCTCTTTATCAAAAAAAAAAAAATATGTATATATATATATATATATATATATATATATATATATACATATTTTTTTTTTTTCCTAATTGTTAGATTGTAGATGATAATTAATGGCTGCTAGTAACATGGAATATTTTCTTACCTCTTAATTTGGACATACGTATTTTCCAAATTCAATTTTAGTGCTATTTTTTGGATGAAAATCATGAAATTAATCAATATTTGGAAAGAAAAGTTAATGCCTATTTCTGGACACCTAATTCAATATATTAATGCTATTTGGAAATTAGAAAAATTATAGGAAATAGTTTAATTAAATGAAAAAAAAAAATATTAGTCAAAGAATCTGTAGACATATCCCTTCAATTAATATATAAGTAATAGCTGATATTTTTTTCATCACCTAATTAAATTCATTATTGTCATTGATTCACTCCCTAACATCTAAAAGGAAACAAAAAAAAGTTAAATTGGTGTTATAGAATGATGTGGCTATGAAAATAAAATTTTTATTTATTTACATGGCATGTGTCATAAATCTTAGGCCTCCGCATATCATTGCCCTTTTGGCTGCCTCAAATACGGGGTTCGCGTTCCCACTTGGAAATTCAGGTGTGCTAAACTGGAACAAGTTCAAGTGTCCTCGTTAAGTGCAATTACCATGCATCTTCCTCTGTCACAGGGCCCCTTTCGTCTTCGATTCAATAGTTACGAACTTACGACGCGTGATGAAACTTCAAGCAAATACGTGGTCTATAGTGCGTAGGCGCAAATACGGTGTTCGCGTTCCCACTTTGAAATTCAAGTGTCCTAAACTGGAACAGTGGAACTAGTTCAAGTCCTCGTTGAGGTCGTCCCTCTAATTATTACCATGAATTAATTGCAAGCATCTCCACCAGTCATGGAGTTCGTGTGTCCCTACTTGCATGGTCGTCCTGTAAATAGTAAATACTAAATAGCACCACGTAGGCGTGAAACACGTTGTTAGAAAAACCATTTCATATTTATTTTACGTGCTAGTTTAAAAGGTATTTCATGACATCCAACCCTGACAGGCTGACATATCATATTCGTCACCATGCTGACCAAGACCAGGATATGTGTGGCATGCAGATCGGTGAATTTGGAGCAGAATTGCCAATTTTGCCAATTTATTTTATTTTTTATTTCTAATTTCTTAATTTATTTTTTTTGTTAGAAACTTTCTTAATTTATTGTCTCTTATTTTTATTTATTTTTAAGAATAATATAATAAAACAAAAGAACACATAATGTGAAAAGACTAAATAGAGACAACATTAAGATTTATTATAAGGAAAAATGCACGAACAGTGTCTGGAGACTCTGAGGACTGTCAAAATGATATCTGAACTTTTAAACGTATCAATGTGATACCTGGACTTATATTTTCTTGTTAACGTAGTACCTACATCAACTTTCCGTCACGGCACCGTTAAATTTACCACGTGTGAGGCACGTGACATACAAAATAAAGGTAAAAAGACTTATTTGCCCTATAACTGACATTTAAAATGCACGAACAGTATCTGGAGACTCTTAGAACTATCAAAATGATACCTGAACTTTCAAACGTATCAATGTGATACCTGGACTTATATTTTCTTGTCAACGTAGTACCTACATCAACTTTCCGTCACGACACCGTTAAATTTACCACGTGTGACTGTGTGAGGCACGTGACTACGTGAGGTACAAAATGAAGGTAAAAAGACTTATTTGCCCTATAACTGAAATTTTAAATATTTTTTTTGGTAAAAATATTTTAAATATTTTTTTTTGGTAAAAAGACTGATTTACCTTTAATTTTTTTAATTAATTTTTTTCACCCCTCCACCTCTGGTCTTCTTCCTCTCCCCTCGATCAACCACTCTCTAAAAAGACTAGTTGTCCTAGCCAATTCCTCCCGCAACAACATCTCAGTACTCCTCGATTTCAGGCACACAGCGCTGACGCTGTTGACCTTAACGAAAGGATTCATCGCCGATTTCAGATCTTTGACAAGCGAGGCTTCAAGAAGACTATGTCCTTCATTTTGGAGGACGAAATTGAAATTGAAATTGAAATTGGGATTGGGATTGGGATTTTGATTTGGATTAGGTTCTCTGGAAACTTCGACGGTACTCAAAGAGGGACTTGAGATCGAGGAAGGAGGAGGGCGGAGAGATCATCTATATCATTACTTGCTGGTGTTTTTGTTGTAGTTAATAACTTGATATTAATGGATTTTGAGTTTGAGTTCGAGTTTTGGTGGAGGTGTGGGTGTGGGTGGTGACGAAAAATGAAATTCAGGGTTTCTGCAACGTCTTCTTGGTTCTTCTTCTTCATTGCCCATTTCACAACAGGTCTGCATTGATGTTGTTGAGGCGATTTCAAAGGAGGAATGAAATTTTGTGTTAATTCGATCTGATACATCTGTGATTGTTTTTTGTTGTTTTGCAATCGAAGTCTTCATGCTTTCTCTGTTGGACTAGGAGGTGTTGAAGAGGCCATCGAACTTGCGGCGGAAGCTGATAAGGCAGCGGGTCTTCTCCTAGATCTAATGCTCGGCTCGCTTCTTCTGGGCACGGACCTCGTGGTCCTCGCCGCAGCTGCTGGTGTTGCCACCAATTAAGGCAGACTTGGGAGTTGAATAGGGTTGAATGATTTTGCATAAACAAGTTGGACTTGGTTTTGTGTTTTAGAAGTGACTCGAACAAGGGAGAAGCTTTGCTAAAAAAAATTATTTCTCATTCTTTTTTGTTCTTGGAGTTCCCAGATCTTTCATTTCTCTTTCAAAATGGGTTTGTCGAGTTTAAGAAGATGAACAAGAATGGGTTCAAGAACATGAACAATTGAGATTTCTTTTGTTTTTTTTTTTTTGCCTTTTTGCTGGGTTTGAGAAGATGAACATGAAGAAATGTTAGGTTCATACTTATCGGATTGGGATTTTTTTTTTTTTTTTAGAATATATTGGATTGATCTTGGTTAATAGAAAAAGCAAAAAAAAATTAATCATCTTTTATTTGCAATATAATAAATTATTATCTTTTTATTTTCAATTTTAAATTTATTCATTTAGGATTTGATGGAGTGGAAAAGTCTTTTTTGCCCTCATTTTCGGCCTCACATGCGTCAGATGTGACTCGAACTGACGGAGCCGTGACGGAAAGTTGATGTAGGTACTACGTTGACAAGAAAATATAAGTCTAGGTATCACTTTGATACGTTTGAAAGTTCAGGTATCATTTTGACAGTCCTCAGAGTCTCCAGACACTGTTCGTGCATTTTTTCCTTTAGGATTTGATGGAGTGGAAAAGTCTTTTTTGCCCTCATTTTCTGCCTCACATGCGTCACACGTGACTCGAACTGACGGAGCCGTAACGGAAAGTTGATGTAGGTACTACATTGACAAGAAAATATAAGTCCAGGTATCACATTGATACGTTTGAAACTTCAGGTATCATTTTGACAGTCCTCAGAGTCTCCAGACACTGTTCGTGCATTTTTTCCTTTATTATATATAGATCTCTACATTAAGTGAGTAGTCCGTTGATGGTGGCCATAGTGGGTTAGGTCGTGCTTGGCTGGCAGCTTGTGATCTTCTTGTCAAGCAACTAGGAACATGTTAGAGCAACTCCAACAAATTCTGTATTTCTTATTTTTTTTTCTATTTTAGAGAAAATTGGGTCATTTTTAACTCCAACAACTTCCTTAAACCTTTCTCTAAAATAGAGATTTTGATAAGAGAGAAGATTACATTCCCTAAATCTACAGCAAACGCTAAAAATATAGTGATAGAAAAATTCATAAATGTTTCAAGTGCTCCCATCTCCCAACAACTCAAACGTTTCAACTCTGACTGAAACTTAACCGAGAAAGAAGACAAAGTAGTAGGTGAGCCGCCTCCTCCACCTCCGTTCGTTTCGATTCATTCCAATTCTCTACTTGTTTTCGTCTTTTCCAGTCTCGTTTGTTTGATTGATCAAAGAATTTCAAATTTTTGAGTTCTTGATTGTACTTTAATGGTTAGGAATGCTCTACCAATTGTGGTAATAATTATCTGGAGGCGTTTAAATGCTCTCCCACTTTTGGTGGTCATTGTTGATTGTGTAAGTTACAGGGGTGGCAAACTCCCTGGTGAAACTTTCAAATTGATTTTTAGGTTTTTGTTTTTCATATTATGAAGTCTGGCTAAAACTACACCTATGTATAATTTGTTGTTTCAGTGATGTCTGGATAAGTGTTGTTGTTGTAAAGCATGCCATGCATTCATAACGCCCCTTTGGTTACTGATAAAATGCCTCAAAGAGAAGGATGAATTTTCAAGCTTGTCTGCAAGTCTGCAACTCATTTTAAAACACTTGAATCCAACGCCCAGAAAGCATAATAACTTTTTTCATGTATCTTCTTAACTAAAACCTACAAGGAAAGCAGTGGGGGGTTTTCTAGTGTAGTGGTGACCCATGTAACGTTCAGTTCAGGGATGAAGGAATGAATGGGTGAGCTTGGCTTTACTCTCTCTGGGTCTCAATTAGGCATTGAAAAATTTTTCATTCTCCTTTTCACTTTTTGTTTTTTACTTTTGACAAATATGAAATATCATCATATGATATCATACCCTCTGGAACATGGAACGATGGGTTGTCAATTAGGCAAAGTGTTAGACCTAATGGTCGCGTTTGTTTGCGTGGATTAATAATTGGATAGGACAAAAATATATCCAAGCTACTGTTTGGTGGTTCAGATTATTCTGGGATTGGATATTTAAATCTTATCACAGTAGGATATCAACTCCTGTTGGAGAGGTGGGATATGCACAACAGTACAAGATTATAACGAGAACCATCCTTGGACCTTGACGAAATGACCACTATCCTCTTCAATCAAAATACAAACCCCAGCCCTTGTATCATCCTCAGTGCGATCTGATCGAACCCGAACATCCCTCCGCTCAATCTCTCCGTCTCAGGCGGCGGCGGTGCGAGCTGTACATCCCTCCTCCCTCGTTCTCTTCCACTGTGCCGGCCGGAGGCACCTCATTTACACTCCTTTCCCGGACACAATTTCCTACCAGACCTCCTCCACCGTCTTCGGCCTCGGCGGAGGCGCTGCTGTTGTAGACGTCGCGGAAGAAGCCGTCGACGGTCATTGAGCCCAGCTAGATCGGCGTGGGATTGGCCGGGTTAATGTAGCTGGTGGTGGTGGTGGTGGTGGTGTGGTGTTTCGGGTTGAAAGGCAAGAAATCAAAGACATCGAAGCCCAATGAGGAGGAAAAGTTTAGTACGGTTGAAGAGTTCTCGCCGGAGCGATCGGAGAAGAAGAAATGACCTCTGTTCATCTTTCTTTGGGTCTCGAACCTTGCTTTTTTTTTTTTTCTTTTTGTTTCCGCTCACTTTTTGCATCTTTATCCATTCCGGCTCTAATCCTATAATACCAAACACGTGCAAGGAGGATAACAAATCCAATCTTATACTAATCTAATCTGGTCATGTATCTTAATCCAATCCTATCATGGTTGCCAAAAGCAGCCAATATGTACAAATAATTGGAGTCATTAGCTAGTTGATTACAGTGAACCTTAGTAGTGAGTAGTGGTTTGGTTGATAGGTTTGAACTGAAGCACCTGAATATTTTTCCTTTGTTCTACCCTTTTTTTTTTCTTCTCGATCACTTTTTCCCTCCCACATTTAGAAGAACGAGTTTTGTTCTTGTCATAGAGGATGCAATATGAGACCAACGGTAGACAAGTTCTTTCCTAGTGAGAAACTCTTGTATATATATAACCCCTTGTAGATCACGTACACTGTAAAATTGAATCGTGTGGAAAAAGGTTTGTATACAAAGGTGGCTGTAGATACAATTATTTATTCTAGACAGAAAGATTATGCACATACACATGCAAGTAGTATGCCATCAATCTGAGATATAATTCAGGATTTTCCTTGGGAGGTATCATGTAGGAATTGCTTGCTCTGCCTCTGAACCTGGTGCGCACTAAGCTAGACTTCTGTAGGAGTTATGATAGAAGCTTAATTACCTAGCAATTCACTACCATTTAGTTTCTATATGTTGTATTGTTGATCCTGCATCTTCATAGAATTATATTGTGTACATAATACAGTAGTTTCTGCATCGAGGTGCAGGTCCCATTGTTTTCTTACTTCAATATTCACAGCTTATACCATTGATATTGTACTTAATGTGTGCCTTTGACTTGTTTAATTTTATGAGTACTTTTCTCATATAGATGGATTACCAGTCTTTGCCTTGTTTACTTTTTGCAGATGGCTTCGATGCTATTGAGTTTCACTAACCTCCTCAACAACGAATCAGCCCTCAGTGACCTCAATGAGCCACATCTGACATACGATTTCCCGGCGAATCAGTATCATTCCAATGGTTCACTATTGTCCTGCATGTACTTTCCATAAGTGCTCGACAAGATCCTCTTGGAGTTGAGTATGCATTTGTTTATCTCTAATCCGATGATGATTTTCAATGAACTCCATTAGTGTTGGTGTACGCTCAAGTGAAGGTGATATACGTAGAATGTCAACAACTCTATCATATAATTTTTTGATTTCATGCATCTGTCTTGGTCTACGATCATGCTCATGTTCATCACGCTCGTCTTCAATAATCATATTATGCATGATTATGCATGCACTATGCCAATAATGTCTTCAGATAACACACTTCAGACAACAGAATTCTTGTTTTCTGTCGTCTGAATTTTTTAAACTTCTTTAGACAACATATAAATTAATTATGTTGTCTGAATAGCATGAGAATCCATACTGTTTTAGTTTTTCTTGCTTTGAAAAATTCAGACGACAGATAACTGTCGTATGAATAAACCGAGAATTCTCACTTTCAATTGAAAAAATAAGACGACAGATTTATGTTGTCTGAATGAAACGGGGAAATTACTTCACCTTGTGTGTCCAAAAATTGTTTTTTGTTACCATGTAAACTTATCATCAATTTGCCTTAACATGTCCGTGTTTTTCCCACACTTGGTCAAAAAATCAAAAACACCTTATCGCGCCTAGCTCTCTCTCGACCCAGCAGCAACCCTAGGCAACCCGCAACCCAGAGGAACAACCCAGCAACATCCCATCCATTACCAGCAACCCAACCTAGATTCTCTTGATTCCTCTCCATCAGAAAAGACAGAAGATTCCTTTGCACTCCCCGAACTAGGTTTTCCCAGAACTGGAGTTCTTCGATTTCAAGAGCTGGAGTCCGAAGTATTCAGTATTGTTAATTGCATGGTAAGCTCGTTCTTCCTCTTAGGGTTTTGACTTCGATTCATTTTGGATTTTAGGGTTTTGTTGGGATATTGATTTGGGGGTTTTGCTAATCTTCTTTGAAATTATATTGGGGCATTAGGGATTTTGTTGATTTACAGGTTGGAGGTGACTGAAATGGAATTGAATTTTACTCAGGTTTAGGGATTTGGTACTGGGTTTTTGGATTACCTTATTGGTTTATTCTTTAATTCGATTTGGGTGTTTATTAGCTATAACCTTTGAATAAAATTTGCTTAAACTTTATGGGTGTTCTTCAAATCGTTTTGAGCTGGACTCCGATTCATCGTCGTTGTACTGTCTCCAGCTTTGAAGCCGTCGCTGCTAATGACGCCAACAATTAGGCTCAGGGTCAGGGTCAGCAGTCGATGGATCCTAAGGATTGCTACGCAGGGGAAAGGGCCATGAACGAGGTTGAGTGTGGGTTCGTTGGCAGATTTGGGCTAGGATGAGAGGAAGTAGAAGGAGGGGGAGGGGTGTTCTGTGATTGTAATATGGATAGCTTCTCTGTTCAAAATTCTCCATGGTTCATACTCACCTTCCAAGGGCGCTATCTTGGATGATTCTAATAATGGCGGGTGTTTTGCACGAGCGTTTGTATTTTACAGTGTTTTTTTTTTTTTTACTATTGGTTTAGTATAATGTGTTGTTGAGATAAAGTGGTAGTGCCAAGAAGAGAACTGCATTGCTGGTTGTTGCCCACCCAGATGATGAGTCCATGTAAGCATAGCTTTACAAATTGCTTTATCATGTTTCAAGTCCAATTGGCATTAGTTATGGCTGACTTCAGCTGAGTTTCTTTTTAATGTAATTTATGTTGCGGATCTTGAATGATGGGATGGTATGAAGGAGAATTTCTCTTCATCGTATAAACATCAGATTGCCTCTTATGATGCCCTTTGATTTTGATGTCTGCATATATTTTCAAAATTGATTGTTATCCTTGATGATTAACACCACTAGGTCATCTGAATGGAAAACAAGTTCTAACGACAAGTGTATCAATTACAAGCACACAATTCTGACCTATTTATAGAGATAGTTAAGGTCATATGACAAGGGAGTTGATGACAAATATACTGCAGTAAGGTCTTCATTGGTTTAGGACAGCTTTAATAGAACTTAAGTGCTATATGTTGGTTATCTGTAACAACTATGTACTCAAGTGCTGAATGGTTCTACTCAACTATGTAACTACTACCTTTTTGGATACTATCTTGAGTCTATAATAACTTATTCTTAAATCCTTTGGCAGAGATTACTGAAGAGGAAGTCGTAAGTCAGGGCATTGACCTGGTAAGATAATCTTTCTTAGCACTTCACCTTCCACTATCATTTATGGACTCATGAATTTCTAGTTCTCTTCTTTTGCGGTGTGCAATGAAAATCTTTTAACGGACTCTCACTTATATGCACGCCTGATCTTGTTTTAATCACATTGTATCTCTAAGGCTATATTTGCTAAAGCCTATTTCATTAGCCTGTTGCATAACTAGAAACATTGTTTCCATTCTATTGTTGGTATTCTAGTTAGGAATTCATTTTTCGCTTGACTGTGTTTTTATGCGTTAGTTTGTTAAGGAGTATTGATGAAAGGAAATAATAGTATTATCTATTGCAGCACTGATAGCAATAGCTCCTGCATTTCATTTCTGTTAGCAATCATGTATCATTTTCACGAGGCCTAACACGCAGCAGTAGTGCAGTAATAGTGCAGTCAAGTAGTTGTTAGTTTCTAGATTGCTTCATATCTTCTCTGTTGTATTAGCATCCATTGATAAGCTTTTGTTTGGGAGTTGGGACTTGTAGGTGATTAGGTTTCTTTTAATCTCCTAAGCAATCATGGATAGGTGCTAACTTCTTTTGGAATACTGCAGAAACTGCCCTGCAGCACAGCTCTCTTTGGTATTTGTTTTACCCTACTTACTGATCTTCAAATATACTGAAATTTTGACGTGTTTCTGTTCTGTTAGTTAACAAAGGATCTGGAAAGTTTCATCTTATTCCGAAGCAAAGTGAATTGTCGGTGATTCTTTCAAATTTGGTCTGCATTTGGGAAAGTTCCAACATTTTTTATGTATCCTCTGATTTTCTGTTGAGATTTGAACTCCTATTGAATCATTTAACTTCTGGTTTTTATTTATATTGAATTATGCATTTCAAATGGTTGTTTCAAAACTGATTTCATGTCAATTGGACTTACAATGAATTTTTGGTGAATTTTCTAAGTTAACCATGCTGCTGAGAATTTTTTATTTTTTTTATATGACTCCTGCAGTTCAGTCAGATTGTGTTAATCTTTTTCCTTCCTTTCCTAAATCCAAATTTCACGAAAATTCAGTATGTTCTACCTTAACATGTTTACTATCGGTCTGCAAAAGTTCAAGTTCATGGCTGTACAAATGAACTTTAATAAATTCCCAAAGCTAAGTTGTTCATGCCTTAACATTCCAGTTCACTTATGTCTCCCTTTTGATGTGTGATGCAGATTGCTTTGACTCTTTCGTGTCGATTTTACTGGGAGAGGAGAGCTTGCAGATCGCCATGTCAATTTCATATATATAGATTGCTTTGGAGTAATATTACTCTATAATTATTTGTTTTTGGGTTAGAAGTAGTCTAGTTTTGCTTTTATGTTATGAATTGGCTTCAAGCCTTTTGACTTTGATGATATAACAAGCCTTTTGTATTGTTCCAAAATGAATGATGTCCACATGGTTAACAACCAACACAAGATTACAACATATGTTGTCTCAACATGAAAATGAACAACTAAGTCATACCAAAATCTGTTGTTTCTTGTTATATCAAACAACAGAAGTAACAAGTTATCTATATTTCAAATGTGCTTCAAACAACAGAAGAGTGAGTTTCTGAACTCAATCAAACTACATAACTACATGATTACATATAGTTTTATTTTCTATCAGACAACATAAAAACTTAAAACTGTGGTTGGAATACAAGACAGAAGACATAAAAATAAAGTCTTACAACTATTTAGACGACAGATGAGCATAATTTACCTAATTATAAGTGATTTACAAACAACAATTAAATGTCGTTAAAAATGCATTCAGACAATAGATTGTCAAACAAATCTTTATTTTGGTAACTTCAGACAACATATAGATGTTTTCTTATTTGTTTTCAGACGACAGAGGTTTTATTAAACCTGTAGTTTGTACCTCATTTCAACAACATTAATGTGTCGTTGTATGTGATTAGTAACTACAGAAAGTTCCAAATCCTTCAAAGTTGGGTTATTCAGACGACAGAGCCTTGCGAAACTTCTGTAGTCTGAGTGAGGACAGACGACGGAGGATATCTGTCGTCTGATGCCATAAGAGATGACAGCTGGATACACTACAGATAATTTGCATATCAGAGGGTTGTTTGTTTTTGCGGCTGCACCCGAATATTGGAATGGGTTGCCTACGTACCCGGGAAGGGATCAAGCCACTCGTAGTTCAAGAGTTCCAATGAGTGAATGACTCATTGGAAGGCTTGGATTTTTGGAATAGGAATAGTGTTTGGGATGCGGTTGCATCTAGATTATTTGATTCCAGATTGCCTACATACCCTTGCGGGATCAAACCACATGTAGTTCCAGCATTTGGGATTTAAATGGGTAGATGACCCATTTACTTTTGGATTTGTGTTTGAGATATTTGTGAGGGTTTAGAGCCCTTGCATTTGCTTTTGGATAATTTGGGAATGATTTTATTTTTCTAGTGTTTGGGTGAATTTGACTGGTGGAGTCAGAGATTCGGATTTGGCTGAATTTGACTGGTGGAGTCAGGGATTCGATTTGAATTTGTGGTTGCATCTAGTGGGTCGCTAGATTGCCTACATACCCTGTGAAGGGATCAAACCATTGTAGTTCTGAGATATCATCTGTCGTCTGAAGCTATTATTGGCATAGTGATGCTGTCATAATCTATTTTAGGATATCCTTATCCCAAAATCTTGTCGGGCCTCGGACAATTGTAAAACGCGCTTGAAACACCCCAAATGCACGCTCCACTTCTTTCCTTGCCCCTTCTTGCTCTTTAGAAAAATGTCTGTGCTTATTTCCTTGTGGAGCTGGAATAGTCTTCACTAATGTTGCCCACGATGGATATATACCATCAGCAAGATAATATCCCATATCACACTACTATAAAAACATGATTTAAGAACATTGAAACCGTGTCCTTAAATACATACAAGGACTCTTTAAAAAAGAGTCATGTATCCGGGAGTCATCATACGATCTACCATTAACTTTATAGCTAATAGGAGGAGCACGCCCTTCAGCCAATTCACTAAATACAAAAGAGCGTTCTAACACATTGATGTCATTAAGAGACTCAGGTAACCCAAAGAAAGCATGCCATATCCAAAGATCATATGAAGCTACAACTTCTAAAATAATAGTCGGTTCATGAATGTGGCCTATAAACATACCATGCCAAGCAGTTGGGCAATTTTTCCACATCCAATGCATACAATCAATGCTTCCCAGCATCCCAGGAAAGCCACGCTCTTCGCCCTTTGCAAGTAATCTTGTGAGGTCATCACTATTTGGCGATCTTAAGTACTTATCACCAAACACCTCAACAACTGCTAAAACGAATCTTTTGAGACTTTCTATAGCAGTGCTTTCACCAATTTGCACATACTCATCTACATAATCGGCTAGAAAACCATAAGCAAGCATTCGAAAAGCGACTGTTACCTTTTGAAGCGATGACAAACCAAGACGCCCATCAGCATTTCTTCTTTGAACAAAATAATTATCGTGTGCAATGATAGCATCATGAATTCGAAGGAAAAAGAGCTTGCTTCATTCTGAACCTCCTTCGAAAGAGACGAGCCCCATATTTTGGAGGATTGGCAAAATAGTCACGATAAAGTCTTTCGTGACCCCCGATTGTATCACGTTCAACAATATCGTGACCCATAACAGAACCACGATGACCTCTCCTTGAACTCTTCTTGGCAAGATGTTCTTCTTCTATTTGAACAAGTAACGATTCTTAATTCATATTCTTCATCAATATCGTCGTCGTCATTCATGTACGTATCAACTAAATAACGACTAGCCAAAGAACGATGAGCCATAAAAATAGTTTCAAAGTGAGCAAGAAATGAGGAAGCAAAGGAATCAAAATTACGAGAATGAGATATAAAATGTGATAGATGATTTTTTCTTATTTATAGAAAGAGTTGACATCAACTAGCCGTTATAAAAGAGCCGTTGTAAACTAGCCGTTATAAAAGAGCCGTTGTAAACTAGCCGTTATTGTAGATTTGTTTTAAATGTAGAATATTTTATTGTTGTAATAAATACATAAATCTGTAAAATAGGGAAGCTGTTGGAGTTGAAGCAGAAAAATTATAGAGATTGACTTTTGATTTCCTATAATACAAAAATTATAGGGAAGCTAGCTGTTGGAGTTGCTTTACTAGTTCAAATGGCTCTACCACTTGATATCTGTATGTCCTTCGTTAACTATCGCTAGAATGATAAACAATGTAGTGTCATTATTCCATAGAAATGCCTATCCATGATGGAAGTCTTACTCCTGGCCTTTTGATTAGGATGTTGTTTGACATCAAGTATAAGTATAACAACTCCTAGCTATAATCAAAATTTGCAGAAAGTAGAACATGAAGCACTAAAATTAGCTAAAGCATCAACAACTTGATTAATTACTCTAGCTCTAAGAAAATGCAATTGAGAAATCTCATGAATACAATTATCCCATTCCACTCTAAGCTGCCAAGGTATCATATAAAGAAACAAAGGAACGTGAAAACAAGAGATGAATCACCTAATAACCACGCATACTTTTAGTCGCGAACTCAAGCAGCAATTCAATAACTTTGAGTATAGTCATTACCTCGGCGATGGTGTTTTTCAAGAATATAAGGGTGAGGTTCTTGGTGCTTTCTCTTCCAATTTAGATATCCCAAGTTCGACTAGATCGAGATGAGGCAAATGCTAAATATCATAGTTGTCATTTATTTGATAATACGAATCCCAAATGTAACAGAGCTAGCCGAACCCCATGGACTATATATGCAACTAACAAACAGAACAAGAACTGAATCTCACCCCTAGAACATAAACCCAAGAGTAAAGTAATGCTTTCTATGGCCACACAAGAGTAATATTCGGACAGTAAAAGTTGGCTCAAAGAAACTAAGTATAGGCCATTTTCGCTGAAGCTCATGACCAGACAGCTTCTTCTAATTAGAAGTCCAAGCTTTTTATAGGGTTCACGTTCTTCTTAGCTGCTACCCAAGTTCCAAAATCCAAGAATTAATCATAATTTTTCCAAAAAAGAAAGTATTAATCATCACTAAATTACTTGTCACAACTAGCAAGTGATTTATTAATGTTACTTATTTGGTGATAGGGTGATTCTAGTTGGACCTCCAAATTTGATATTTGGACCTTCAATTTTTTTCAGTTATTAATTGACTTTGTCAACTTATATGAAAAGACAAATAAGGATAAAGAGAGAAAAATGAAAAATGAAGTAAGTAAATAAATAAATACTCTTCTTACCTCCTCCAACCAAATATAACATTCAATTAATTTTTTTTTTCCCGATATTTCCTTATATTGCCTATATAGTTTTATAATTTACTCAAAACAATTAAGTAAAAATAATAACTTCTATACATGGTCCATCATTTATTACAAAGGTAAATTCAAAACAATCTGATTTGGAATTTTCTTAAACTAACTTAATTGAATATTATGATATAGTTATTACTCGATCTTCCAACCCAATACCCTTGAAATCCTTCTTTTAACAAATTCAAAGGGGTTCCAACAACATATCAAGATCTAGAACTAACCATCTGATTAATTTTGGTGGAGGAGAGACTTACTCATAAGAGAGCAATGTCATGTGATTTTGTAATACCCCGGAAAATTCAAATTAAATTCCGTGGATTTTTAGAAATGATTTCACGATAGTGGGAGCGAGTACGAGGCTCGGAGAAGTTGTGGAATTAGTTCGAACGATTTTATTTTCGAAAACGAACGTTTTTAGGGGGTCAACAAAGTTGACTTTTTATACGTTCAAAATTTGGGAAAACTTCCTTCATGAAAGTTGTAGAGCTCGTCGATACGAGTTCGTGGACATGTGGAACGCAATATTCGGAGTTCGTATGATTAAGTTATGAATTTTTGAAAATTGGGAATTTTCTATAAATAGGAAAATTCTGATTTTATTTTTCATTCAAGGACAAAAAATTCCTTTTTTTGCGGAATAGTCCCTCCCCCCCTCTCTCTCTCTCTCGCGCAAAACCCTCCCCACGCTTGCCGACCCGCCGACCCGACCCGACGCCAGCGGCGCCGTCGCTCGTCCTCCGGCCACGACCCGGCCCTCCCCGAGGTCGCCTCGAGCCGCCCAGCCGCTCCCTGCCACCGCCTTTCCCCGCCGCTGCCCCCAGATGGAGATCGAAGCCCCCCCCGAAGCTAGAACCCGACCCGACCGGAAAACCACTTTTCCGGCGTTGCACGGGCCGATCCTCCCCATTTTCGTGATCTCCTCCTCCCCCTGATTATCCCCATGTAAGCCTTTCATCACGATTTTGTGTATAGAACGCTAGATCATGGTTTGACTTTTTCGACGTCCCTGATTTAATCTGAATCTGATCAGACGCACGAGATTAATCCAACTTCAACGCTTGATCTAGGACGATCTAGGCCGAACCAGGCTTAGCTCCAGGTATGAAAGTCGACCACCCTTTCATTTTGAACCAGTTTGTAGTTGGTCACTTTGCCATCTGAGGTGGTTGACCGGCGTTGACCGCCCACTGACCACCGCTTGTGGCGGCGCATCAGACCATATTTCGAGTTTTCATTATCTAGGTGATGATCTATGCATCCATACGAGCGTTTTGATATATAACATGGTCATGTTAGAAAAAGTTGATAAATAGTGGATTTTCGTTTTGACGTTACTATTTAACGTTTTTACGTTTATCTTCGGTTTACGATCTGTGAAGATCTGACCATCGGTTTTGCTTCAATTTTGGATATGTTGATCGTATGACTGTCCCGGTGACTTTGTGAGGTCACGGGCGAAGATCCGACCGTTGGATCTTCGTATAATTGAGAAATAGTGATTCGGAAGGCGATTCGTGAGAATCTGACCGTCGGATTTTCATATAATTTTATGGAGATGTTTGTTAGAGTGATTCAAGAAGATCGGGGTCTTCGTGAAAATTTTGGAGGATGATCCTAAAGGCGATCCGTGAGGATCCGACCGTTGGATCATCATTAAATTCAGATCCGACCGTTGGATCATCGTATAATTTCGATCTGACCGTTGGATCATCATTAAAATTAGAATCCGACCGTGGGTTTCCGTATATGTGTGCTTTTGAGTTGTTGGCTAAGTTAAGATCATTATTGGATTAGGTGATCGATGGATTTATTTGGCGGACGATTCGTGAGATTGTTAATGGAGCTGTTAAGAAGACGCAGCTGGATTAGAGGTGAGTAAACCTCACGTGGTTCATATTACGAACCCAATATATTTAATTGCTTTATTTTGCAATCATATGAACTATTGTTGGTGTATTAGACATTCCTGTGTGAATGTCTGTATATATATATTATTACGTGAAATAATATGTATTGTTGGAGTTGTGTTGAGTTTATTGTTGAGAAACAATATATTGTGAGAGGTATTGAGTTTATTGTTGAGAAACAATATATTGTGAGAGGTGTTGAGTTTTATTGTTGAGGAACAATAAATTGTTGTGATCTGTGGAGATCACTAGGTCACGAGGTGACCATGGCATCTATTAGTGAATCACGCTCTCGTACCGGGCTGGTGGTTATTAATAGTATTAAATCGTAATCACGTCTGTGGCCGGACGAGTGGTTACGTTCAGTTAGAGCTCTAGTCTGTCTGCCAAATGTGGAGTGACCTTATGAGTGAAATTGAGAGTAACTCATAAGTGTCAATATATATATGGTAACCTTATGAGGGAAATTGAGAGTAACTCATAAGGGTCTATATATATATATGAGTCTGTCTACCAAATGTTGGGAAATCTTATGAGCGAAATTGAGAGTAACTCATAAGTGTCTATATATATATATGAGAGTGAGTGATCTTATGAGCTAAATTGAGAGTAACTCATAAGTGTCTATATATATATATGAGAGTGAGAAAGTAACGTGGGTTTGTGGTGGTCTTGAAATTTAATAAATCAACAGTTCTTTCTTGTTTACTCATACTAGCTGTCAAAAGCTTACCGGGTTTTGTGTTGTTGCAACTCCCGGTACACTATTCAAATTGTGTAGCGGGTAATCCTACAGGACAGGAGAACCAGGACGGTGATCGTGCGGTTAGAGCAATTGTTAGAGTTTTACAGCAATTGTAAGTTGTGAGGTGTATTATGCTCATTTAGAGCTTTACAATATTGCTTGTGAGAGTGAATTGTAATAATGAACTCGAGGTTTCGAGATTTGGAGTTTGTGTACCTTGTGGTGAGATTATATTGAGAAGAAAATTCAGAACGTTTATTTGATTAAGTGGTTTAATTCATGTTTCGGATTTGAATTTATTATTCAAAATCCGGGGCGTGACAGATTTTGATTCATTTTTCTTCTCGTGGTTGAAGTTAGAGATAAAAAGTAGAATAACAGATTGTTGTATCTCATGTTCAAGGGCGTTTTGGTAAAAATAAGGAGGTTTACTTAACTTTTCAAGTATTCTAAAAAGTAAATTAGAGGTGTACTAAGTATGGGAGGTCCAAATAGCAAATTTGGAGGTCCAACTAGAACCACCCTTGGTGATAATGGATACTATATGGTATGCATGCAATGCTACCGTTCAAAGCTTTAGAGCATCTTTAGCAGACTCTTTATTTTAGCTCCTTAACTATTTTGGAGAGCATATTTAGTTTTTTAATTATCTATTTTAACAGCTGCACAAGACTCCTAAGTGACTCTCCATTATAACTTTTAGCTATCTCGCTCCTAAATATAGAGAGCGAGAAGGGGCTCTCTATAATTTAAAACTTTCATTTTAAGTTATTTTATGTAATTTATAAATACATTTAAACTATTTAATCTTCATTTAAAAAGTAATATAAATTCAAAACTAGCTAAAATAAAGAGCATTGATGTAGAAGTATTTCTAAAGTGGCTAGCTAAAATGACTTTTTAGCTAATTTGGCTAAAATTTGACTTGAAAATGGCTAGCATTGCTAAAGATGCATTTACACTTCAATCTGCTGGTTTGTTAAGAATAATGTTTTGGGCTATAGGGGAGTTAGTGACTGGGTTAGGATGATCATATTAATTGAAAATATTGAATTGCAGCTCACATTAGATTTAGGATGACCACAAACTGAAAATCCAATTACATACATAACTCTCTTTCACTAAAGAACAGAAGGGAACTTACCCTAACAACAAATTTTTATTTCCACTAACTTAATTTAAATAAAAGAAACGCGCTCGACGCGCTTGGAAAAAAACCCTTGTCGCTTTTCTTACATGTGCTCGTCTGGTTGCGGCTGCGCCTCGCCGGCGTGCGTCGTATGCGGCCGGACTGGATGTTGACATTGGTGTTTGGTCTGTTGATCGGCGGCTGGGGCTGAGTTGGTTCTTTCTACCTCGATATCAGTCGGAGGCAGTGGCTGCATAGGAATTGGGATCGCGGCAGATGGTGGAGACCGGTTATGTAGCTGGAGTTACACCCAATCTAGTTTGTGGGTCTGTGGTTGGATCAGATCAGATCTTGCCGTGAATCCATTGGAGATTGTTGATGAACTGAAATTGGATCTTGCAGCAGAGGGTGTTGAAGGAGGGCGGCGCGGTTCTGGGTTGGTTTGCTGTCCTGGACTTAGCATGCTGAGGGATTGGGCGGTGATGGAGGGGGTAATCTGCTGGTACTCCGTCGGTGAAGGTTGTTCGACGGCGGTCAGGGTCCTAGAGCGGCGGCGCGACAGTCGTGGCGGAGGGCTGGAGGTGTTCGAGCTACTTGGGCAGAAGACGTCTTGGGCTGGGATCCGGTTTTGGACCCTCCTGGCCCTAGTTCGCTGGTGGGCCTCTGTTGGGCCTGATAGTTCTTGGGCCTGGGGGACTTCTCCAGGTCTAAGAGGGTTTGTTTTTTATTTTAAAATTTTTAGTTGTTTGGCTTTCATAGTAGTAGTTGTTTTAATAAGTTACTACCATTTTTTGGTAGGACGCAGTGGGCTTGGTCTCGGTGTTTGCACCTTGTGTGTCTTGTCTTCTCTAAGTAGGTGGCGAGTTCCTTGCATTGGAAAATGGTCGCAAACTCCTAGTGGCAGTAACGTGTCTGCTCTAGGTAGGCGGCGAGTTCCTTGCTTGGTCAAATGGTCGTTGCCTCCTAGTGGTAGGGTGAAACTTAGTGTCACTGGATGTATTTTCCAGTGGCAACATTATGGGAAAGCTGTGAGTATGGACATTATGCTATGCTGTAATCGAGTTGCAGATTGAGTTATCTTTCTGTTGTGTCACCGCTGTAAAGCAAATAGAGTCGCCTGTAGAGCGCTCTTTGCTAATTGGTGCGTAATTGAATACAATTGTTTAGTAGAGAGTCATGATATTATGTCAAGATGTTCTCTAAGTGCCTATTGTAATCATGGGTTTAGGCTGAATGTCCCCCCCTTGTATTCGACAGTTTCATTAATCAAGGCATAAGGGCAGCTGCACCAGCCCTTTATTCAAAAAAAAAAAAAAAAAAGAACAGAAGGGAAAAGACTACTCAATATTCATTATTCAATGAATACAACAATAGCATTTGAGTTCTCCAGCAATAATTTTTCAAGTTTAGGACAGTAACTTTTTGAAAGATGGCAGTGACTTTTCTAAGATTATGACGACAGTAACTTTTTTGAAAAATGACAATAGATTTTCAATTCCTCAGCGGTTCTTTTTTGTTCGTCAATACTAGCTTTTCTATTCGTCGCTAATAGTGTTTTCAGTTCATGTCAATAATTATTTGAACGCAATGACATTTTTATAAGAAAAAATTTTAAGAATAGTTTATGAAATATCGGCCACCCCGAAATTCAGTACATCAGGTTTCAAAAAATTAAGATCAGTACATGAAGTTGCAATCCCGACACACTTTTAATACATGGCGTCAATAACACCATTAAATCTATGCAATTATTCAATTTTTAAAGGGCAATTTTGGATTTTCATCTCTCTCTGACTTGGACACCCAAATCTGGGTATCCCTTCTCCTTCTTCTTCTTCCTTCTTCTCCTTCCCTCTCTCCCCGATATCAAGGTTTGATCCTCTCTCTCTCTCTCATTCGGACACCCAAATATGGGTGTCCCTTCTCCTTCTTCCTTCTTCCTCCCTCCCTCCCCGATATCAAGGTTTGATTTGGACACCCAAATCTAATTTTCTCCTCCTCCTCCTTCTTCTTCCTTCTCCTTCTTCTGCAAATTTTTTGTTTTTGTTTTTTTGTCAATCCTTGAAGAGACAGATTAGCCCTTATAAAGTTGATCAAAATCACACTGATTAACAGATGATGTAACGACATGTACCAATTTTAGATTAGGATTGCAACTTCATGTACCGATCTTAATTATTTGAAACCTGATGCACCGAATTTCGGAGTGGCCAATATTTCACAAACTGTTCTTAAAATTTTTCCTTTTTATAAATATTGATTTTTTTTAAATATTTTAGTGGTTTTATAAATATATATTTATAGAAAATTACATACAAGTGTCAGTTTGAAACTTAAATTAGTCATAAGGCCACCAAAGTTTTCTTGTATACATAAGGCCACTTGTAGCTTTAAATTATTTTCAACCTGACAATTTTACCCTTCCATTAACTCCATGATCATCCGGCCAAAAAGAAAAGAAATTCATTCCCTCTCTCTCTCTCTCTCTCTCTCTCTCTCTCTCTCTTTCCCTGATCTCTCTTATTCTTCTCTTCCCTCTGCAATCACCGGAAAGAATCAATTCTGGCCACCGTCACCATCAATTGAACCACAACACAAACCCGACCAAAGCCCAGCCACCCCATCACCCATTAAGGCACGACGCTCTCTCCATCCACCCCCGCCCCGCCCCAATTCCGATGACCACTGCCTCCGATCTGGTGAGATTCCAATGGATCCAAGCTTGCAAAACCTCGAAATGGCGCCGCCATGCCTGAAGACCATGACGACGACGAAGAAGCTCCGATCGGAGCTACCTCACTGGAGTCCAACTCAGATCTCTCCTATTCTCTACTCATCTCCGATTCTCTCACTGGAGTCCAACTCAGATCTCTCGGGCGGTGAAGAAAGCGGCTTTGATCTCTCCGTCACGTGCAAGGCCGACGCCGCTGCCCTTTGAATTTGGTGTTGGTGCGCTTTCGAATTGCGTTCTCGATGTAGATTCGAGCATCGTCGACGTTGCCTTGCATTATCGTGCTCCTGCTTGGATCTCCAGGCCTCGGGAAAGCATGATTAGGGAGCTTACAAATTGAATTTCAATTTTCTTGTTGTGTGATTTTGTATCTCTAGCAGTTATGAATTGTGCAAAGTTTGATGGTCAAGTAAAAAGTAGTTGTTTGATTTCTGATCTTGCACTTTGCTTGTGATATGATTCATAAAACTCATTTGTTGCTTTTGCAAATAAATTGATGTATCAACTTCAATTATTCGTGTTTTTGGTCAAGAAGTTCCTGAGCTTCCTTTAGTTGCAACGAGTAGTGGTAATTATAGCAAGGTGAGACTAAATGTACTTTTTGCTTAGATTAATTGACAACATTAAGTGTTCAAATTATGTGGTTTGTGCATTTTGTTAACGAATATGTAGAAATCACTTATCCAATTCGTTCAATTTCCTTCAGTTGTGCATATTTTGTTTAGTTCTCTCTATAATTGTTATAATGGGTTTTCAACACAATTATAGTAGCTTTTTATGCCTATTTTAGTATATTTTCAAGCGGATGTCAGTAGCTTTTCTGTTTCATTTTGATTGATTTCAAGTCAGTAACTCTCTACAATTGTTATAGTGTCTTTTCAATACAAAGAAATTAGCTTTCTATGGTTACATTAGTATCTTTTCAAGCTGATAACAGTAGCTTTTCTATTATTATTTTGATTAATTTCAAATCATTAGCTCTCAATAACTGTTATAGTGGTTTTTCAACACTGTGATAGTAACTTTCTATGCTTATGTTAGTATCTTTTCAAGCTGATGTCAGTAAGTTCTCTGTTTTCATTTTGATTGATTACAAGTTGTCTTTTGTTAATGGCTTATCAAATTGGAAAAGCATGATTCTGAATGAAATTCAATTTTCTTCTTGTTGTGATTTCGTATCTCTAACATTTCTTGTTGGGAATTTGTATTAAACTATCAACATGTACAATCAGTTGGTTTTGTGCAATCAGTATCTATGTTAGTAGTTTTTCATTATTGGTCCAGTAACTTTGTACATGTGTGATAATAGTTTTCTGTACCTATGTCAGTAGCTTTTTATTATTAGTCTAGTAGCTTTGTACATGTTTTATAATAGCTTTTTGTACCTATGTCAGTAGTTTTTTATTACAGGTCCAGTAGCTTTGTACGTGCGTTATAGTAGCTTTTTGTACGTATGTCAGTAGCTTTTTGTACGTATGTCAGTAACTTTTGATTTTGGGGAGCGTAGCTTTTGTTTGTGACAGTAGCTTTTGTTGCTGGTGATAGTAGCTTTTGTGACCTCACCGGAGGTTGCCGGAAATCTCATATGAGTAGTTTTTGTTGCTAGCCACAGTAGATTTTGGTGTTAGTGACAGTAGCTTTTGTGGTCGCCGGAGTTTGCCGGAGACCCGCCGGAGTTGGCCGGAGTTGACTGGAGACCTCGCCAGAGAGGAGAGAGAGAATGATTGTTGACTTTTTACTCTAGTGGCATTTATGTAAATATGTTGGTTTTTATATCTAAAATATAACACATTTTTTAATCTAGTGGCTTTATGAGGGAAAAAACTAGTTAGTGGCCTTATGGCTAAATATGTTGGTAGTATCAAGTTGGTAAACATTAATTCAATGCTTACAGTTAAATTCAGTTGAACTCGGAGGTGGTCACTTGTTTGCCCATTTCAATTTCATGAAGTTGAATTCTTCGTTACTTTTGAATAGGTGTTAAAAAAGCATTATTCGAGTAGCTTCCTTAGTTATACTATCTGCAGAATCATTTGATCCATTCCAAATGTGCTCCACTTATCTTCTGGAGTTTTTCGACTATTGCTGATTCTCTTAACAAGGATTACCTTTTGAAATTTGCAGGCTCGAAAAGCTGCCACTTATGTTGTTTGAAATTTACAAAGGCTACAGCTTTACTTGTGTCTTTTGCCTCCAATATGCGTTCCTAATTCGACTGCCAACTACTTGATATCTGTAAGTCCTTCACTATCACTAGAATTATAAACTTGATTGGAATTTCTCTTTGTTATGAAAGTCTTTATCTTTTGAACGTGTTTGGACCCAAAATGAACATTTTGGCCTGACAAGGCACGTCTTGGAGAAATTGAGCCAATATCAGTGGCTCAAGCTATATATTGTCGACAAGCTCGAAATATATATATTTAGAGGCTAAATAAAGCCTACTATGGAAGTATGACAAGTCAACTTTAGCATATTTTCCTACTTCGGCTAGGAAAAACTGAGCTAGACAAGGAAGGAGGGGTGGCAGACTAACCAAATGAAATCGAAATGTGCTGAAACTTTCCAGATCCATTCTAGACAGCCCAAGGATCATTTCTTATGAAGAGTGCAAGAACTTTTGTTGAGTGGAAGGCCTTCAAACAATCAGCCCAATTTTCTACAGAAGCAAAACTGGAAAACTGGACCTGTAAGAGGTCCAGCAGCATTTTCGGCCCAACCACATGGAATAAAAATCTGAAATTTTACCAGGGTGATCTACACTCATAGTGGAACATTTCATATGAAGAAGTCGAAGAAATATAATGAAGTCTTGTTGGAGAAATAATTGAAGGAATAAAGGGGCAGAAACTGACCTAAAACCAGCTCAATATTCACATGTTCATGTTTCCAACCCACATGAAGAAAGCTAGATGCTTTTCTTCTTTTCCTTGGATATATTTTTCAAGACAATCTCTTTAATAGATCATCATCACTTCCATGTTGTTGCACCTTCATGCCTTGCTTTCATTTCATCATTTCTCTATCTTTTCCATATTTTACAAATCACTTTCATATTCCACTTTCATTATTTTTCTTCCACTCATCATTTCACTCTTCTTTTTCTTCCCTATATAAACACCTTCTCTTCTCATTCTAAAACACACATTCACAACACAACAACATCTCTAAGATGATCTAAGTTCTCTCTAGAGCAAACCTCTCTAAGAGCAACTCCTCTCCTTCTCTTTCTCTTAGCGGTGATCACACTCCTAGTCCTAGTCTTCTCAGAAGCCGACCTTCAGTGCCACCAAACCCTCTGTCAACGTGCTTCGGTCCTAGTCTCCTCGGGAGCCGACGGTAGTGCCACGACCACAACGGTTACAGAACCAGCCAAGCAAGGGTAACGCCCTAGCAACCCAGCCAAGCTAAAGTCACGCTTTAGCAAGATCTCAACATTTCCCGGTGATGTCGCTCTGCTCGATCTACAATATTGAGTTTCGATTGTGTTAACAAGAAGCTCAGCAAAAGTCCTCGCCACGAGGCAGAAAGAATCCCACGACGAGGTTGGTGCTCTCCTCGTCCACAATTGCTTGAAAGAAGTCAGGTCAAGGGACACCCCCGACGACCGCACCCGAACGGTGCTGGCACGCCCGGGCAGAAAAGAGACTGTTGACCAGCTGCAACAAAATTGGAGCCAAACATTTTGGCACGCCCAGTGGGACCACATCAGAGTCTTTTTTCCTGAAGCACATTCAACCACCGGGCATCAAAACAAACATTTTGGCACGCCCAGTGGGACAAGGTTAGAATTTTTTTTTCTTGAAGCACATTCAACCACCGGGCTTCAAAACCAAACATTTTGGCACGCCCAGTGGGACTACACCAGAGTCTTTTTGTGTTCACCATCATTGGGATGCCAGAGGAAAATCTTTACCAAAAGAAATTCCTGAAGTCATGGCGACGATAGAAGGCTATGTGCCCATTCCCATTCCGGAGAATGCGAGCATAGAGGAGCGACTTGCTATCTTTCAACAGAACACTGCTTCGTATTATGCGAATTTGAAAAAGGTCCTGGCGGCGCAGCAAAAGAGGATGGATGAACTTTTCCAATCAGCCCAACAAGAGTCGTGGCAGACTTGGGAGCAGCTGGCCGACGTGACCCAACCAGCCCAAGAAAACCACCAGCAGCCGATGAATGTCGTTGTGACCCAGCACAAACAGACCTCATCGGAGTTCGCGACCTTACGCAAAGAAGGTTCCAGCTTGGCTACTCAAGTCAGTTCGCATCAAGGCGAATTGGAACTTCAAGAACCTGCTCGCGAAGAGGTCATTTCTGAGACTAACTTGCCTATAGGTGGCAATCAACCTAAGGGTCTCACTGGTGAGTCACAGCCTTACACAGAGGCTGTGCATGGAGAAGGTCATCAACAAGATTGTTCTTCGGACAAGAAAGTTGTCTCTGAACAAATATGTGATTTCTCCACTGATCAAGCCAAATACGTGGCCACTGATCAGATGCATGGGGGGCAAGATATGGCCCATGATCATCCCTTTGATCAAAAGAAGCAAGTTCATGATCATTTTAATTGTGACTCTGCTACTGGACGTCTTGGTGAAGGTGATCAAAATCAGAGCCAACTTAATTATCAATTAAGTTGTGGTCTACAGAAGCCAATTTGTGGCTTTATTAATCAATTCAACTTGAAGTTCTTCATATATTCTTCAAGGCCAAGCGGTGGCTTTGATATATGTGGAGGGCACATCTACAACCCACGTTGCATGAATGGCCAGAACAATTATTCTAGTGGCCAAGTTGTCCTTCGCAACTGTAAATTTGAGTATCATCAATACAAGTTAACTCTTGTTTACAATTATCCAGCAAGTGAAGCTCTTGATATGGAGAATTCAGACCAGCAAGTGGTCGTCTATAATGGCCAATCTGTGGCTAATCCTGAAGACACCATGTTCTATGACATGGTAGTTGGCAACAAAGCCGATCTTGGAACATCTTCATCGCCAAAGGTGCAATTGAAGATCATGTTTCGCCAACCAACAAAGATACTTGGGGGGCAAGATTACTCCTCCTACGAGCCAAATTTTTCCCAAGTTTTTGATGAGAAGTATCTTTTTTCTTTTCCTATAAGCTCTCATAGGAGGGATTTTTACCCTACAAATTTTGATACATCGGAGCTTGGAATGAAGCATAGATGGCCTCCCCCGTGGTCTTCTAGAGGTTAGCCAAACATAGTGTTGCTAGCTTCTTTCTTTCTTTGCTTTTAATTTTTTGTTAATTTTTCGTTTTTATTTTTCTTTTCATAAAAAAAAAAAAAAAAAAAAAAGTTGAATTTGGTAAAGGGGTTGTGAATCATAACGGAATAGGTGAAGTCTCTTTTGTTAATATTGGCCTAAACTCCTTATTGGTGCCTAGTTCAGGTCCCTTAAGGTTAAGGGCGGCTTTTATTAACACTTGTTGAACTGTCTTCACACTTATGACCTTTCTCATCTTAGTAAGTATAGCCTATGTGAAATGGTGTCTAGAAAGGGGACAACGTTCATGACAGGTTCTTGAATCCAGAAGTGCGTGCAAATGGGCCTAAACCACTATGTGGGAGTAGCTCATGCCAAAATGGATTCTGCCTCTCTTGTTCGCCCTCCCCCACCTGGCCATTTCAGTAAGGTTGCCCAAAGGATTTGAAAGAAAATTTGTGTCTAGGCGACTATACTTGGGCCGCATGTCTAAACCTTGATTCACATTGTCTTATTGAATTCAACTACTTATAAATAAAAAAAAATAAAAAAAATAAAAATAAAAATAAAAAAAATCATTAATACAACTCTTAAGGGGCAATTCTAAGTGTTCCTACACTCGCAAAGCTACTAAGCAGAGTCAGCGGCTCCAGAAACTTTTTCCAGCTTTGCCCTCGCAGGAAAGGCTGAGCTCAAGGGAAATGTGAGAGCCACCACCGTGACCGCCACCTCCATCGGAAGTAGTCTTCATGTTACCAAAGATATCCTCACCATGCATTGGGAACAGAGGAAGGGTTTCAATCTCCATGTTCATAGATCCATAACCACCATAGTTCCCCTTCTGCCCGTTAAAAGCAATCACACAAGCTGAAGAAGCAGAAGCCGATGCAGAAGATTCGAAGTTAATATACTGATCCTCAGGTTTCCAATTGGTACCATTGTCATCACCAACAAGCCCTGATCTTTGCATGGGCACATGAACATCCGAAGTGGACCTCTTCTTCCGCTTCTCCCGAGCCCTTTGGTTCACGAACCAAAAATAAACGTTCTTGAACTCGATCTGGCCGTACCATTTCAGCTGGAGACAGATCCTCTGAATCTGCTCTATAGTTGGGGACCTAACTCCCTTATTGTAGAAAAGCTCCTTAAGGATTCTTATCTGATCTGTAGTGGGATTCCACCTGTTCCGCCTACAAAGCATGTTAGCACTACTCTCGGCTGCTTTGTTACTTCCTCCATCCTCGGTTGGTTGCTGTGTTTGTGGTTCCATTGGTGAATGATTGAGAGAATGCGAGAATTGAAGAATGGTGGTGACAAGTAATTTTGGAGTTGATGAAATGGTTTTGGGATTGGAGATTGTGGAGGAAGATATAGGCATGCAAATATCCACCCTTGGATGGACGGTTGAAAAGAAGAGTCAAACCGATGTCAGTAAAGAGTGATTAGTGCCTTAAATCTCGGAAAAGAATGGAATAATAGCATGTGGGGAAACCGAACGGTTTTCAAGGAGGTAACTGTTCTTTTCACGAGATTATTTTTCACGACTGTTGTTTTTCAACGAGTGATTAGTGCCTTAAATCTCGGAAAAGAAGGAGTTATTGGCGCTAAGAGTTTTGAGTTGGGAGTCAGCAAGTGGATCCAAAAGATACATATTTTCTCAAAACCCTCGCCGCGAGGCTCTTTTTGATGCGGAGCATATTTAAAAGTTCGTATTATTTTCAATATACAACTATGGGGGCCTATATTTGGGGCCTTGCGAGACACGTTGACACAGCTTCTCACGGATATTTGAATATCAGGATAAGAAAATATTATTGTATTCATAAAGTGGCTTTGCGGCCAAAAGCAGTACATTCATTACAAAGCCAAAAGTGGCTAGAATACAAAACATGAATCTTCGGATTATCTTCTAAATCTTTTCTCAAGTGGAAGCAGCTATGGAATCCAACGCTGGGTTGAGCCGCGCCATTATCTCAAGGAGGGGCAGAGAGTGAAGGAACCAAATATCAGCTTGAGTCTCTGCATCCCCCTCTAGCCTTGGTAACCACCATTAGCTGGACGTGAAGTACAGGAACAGCCATTATGTAGCTTGAACCCATTCCTTCAAAGAGTCCATCCCTTCTCATCCCTCCAAGATTCTATCAAGAAGAGAAAGGGGGAGAAGGAGGTGAGAACCAAAATCTCCTTCCATCTGGAGGGCACAACACGGGCCAGGTCCAGAAGAAAGGAAACAGAGGAGGAAAGATGAACCTCAATTTGGCTTCCCTCCTCTCCCCGTTTCGCTCCGCGTATGGGATTTTCTCAAAAAATGATCTTACATGACCGGAGATCCCACACTCGGAGCCCCCTCGCGTTTCTAAACCAATCTGAAGCCTGGCATTGTTGTTACAGACTCCCAGAAGGACGAAACAAGGGTTTGCCTAAGATTATGCCATGAGGCCTAACCCAGGCTTAAGATTACGCCATAAAGCCTAAAATTTAGAGGCTAAAAGTCATTTCATGAGGGGAAGATTTGTGAAGAATGAGAAAAAGAAGCAAGGATTGAAAGGCCATTTCTCGAATATTTCAGAAAAGTTGTTGTGAGTATTCCCTTCCTGAAATACAACTATTTATAGGGACTTCAGGCAAATCCCCACCCTTGGATGAAGCTCAATTTCAAAATCGATGTCAGTAAATCGAGATTAGTGATTCCAAACTCGGGAAAAAATGGACTAGCAGCATGTGAGGAGCGGTTTTCGAGGAAGTAACTGTTCTATTCACGAGATTATTTTTTCACGACCGTTGTTTTTCAACGAGTGATTAATGCCTTAAATCTCGGAAAAGAAGGGATTATTGACGTGTAAGGAGACCGAACAGTTTTCGAGGGGGCCTACAGAGATTGGCCCATGAAGCTCAATTTCAAGCAAAGTTCCTCCACGCGGAGATTCGCCGCAATAGCACTAGCTTCGGCCTGAGTGGCCCGTTCTCTGAGATGGGCCAGGTTGTGGCCCATTTCTTCAGAAGCAGCCAAAGGTTCATCGAGTTGGGCTTCTTTTGCAGCAATTGAATTCTCAACAGAGAGCTAGCAAACAAGGCCGATACTTGCTGCTATACACATGGCGAAGCTACCACAAAGGAAGAGAAGGATACTCATTCGCGATCAAAAGCAGTCTCCTTCGCATGGGGGGCACGATAAAGTTTTGATCTCCTACAACCTGCCCAAGTTTCGCCAGATCCATGGGGGGCAATAAAGTTGGCAAAGGAAGCGTCAGTTCATGACAAAGGCAATTCAGTAGTGGCATTCAAGCTTTATGGCCTATTTAGAGGCCTATATGGAAACAATCAAGCCAATACAAGTGGCTTTGGAACAAGTGGCTTTGGAACAACGACTTTGAAGCAACGACATTATAAGAGGAGTGCTGATTCAAGACCTCTTCAGTCAAGACGAAGACTTTTGACTTCGAGGTCTGGGGGGCAATGTTTGGACCCAAAATAAGCATTTTGGCCTGACAAGGCGTGTCTTGGAGAAATTGAGCCAATGTCAGTGGCTCAAGCTATATATTGTCGACAAGTTCGAAATATATATTTAGAGGCTAAATAAAGCCTACTATGGAAGTATGAAAAGTCAACTTTAGCACATTTTCCTACTTCGGCTAGGAAAAACCGAGCTAGACAAGGAAGGAGGGGTGGCAGACTGACCAAATGAAATCAAAATGTGATGAAACTTTCCAGATCCATTCTAGACAGCCCAAGGATCATTTCTTATGAAGAGTGCAAGAGATGTTTTTGAGTGGAAGGCCTTCAAACAATCAGTCCAATCTTTTACATAAGCAAAACTGGAAAACTGGACCTGTAAGAGGTCCAGCAGCGTTTTCGGCCCAACCACTATACCAAATATTCTGAAATTTTGCCAGAGTGATCTACACTCATAATGGAACATTTTTTATGAAGAGGTCATAGTGAAATTTGGAATGCTTGTTGGAGAAATAATTGAAGGAATAAAGGGGCAGAAACTGATCTAAAACCAGCTCAATATTCACATGTTCATGTTTCCTACCCACATGAAGAAAGCTAGATGCTTTTCTTCTTTTCCTTGGATATATTTTTCAAGACAATCTCTTTAATAGATCATCATCACTTCCATGTTGTTGCACCTTCATGCCTTGCTTTCATTTCATCATTTCTCTATCTTTTCCATATTTTACAAATCACTTTCATATTCCACTTTCATTATTTTTCTTCCACTCATCATTTCACTCTTCTTTTTCTTCCCTATATAAACACCTTCTCTTCTCATTCTAAAACACACATTCACAACACAACAACATCTCTAAGATGATCTAAGTTCTCTCTAGAGCAAACCTCTCTAAGAGCAACTCCTCTCCTTCTCTTTCTCTTAGCGGTGATCACACTCCTAGTCCTAGTCTTCTCAGAAGCCGACCTTCAGTGCCACCAAACCCTCTGTCAACGTGCTTCGGTCCTAGTCTCCTCGGGAGCCGACGGTAGTGCCACGACCACAACGGTTACAGAACCAGCCAAGCAAGGGTAACGCCCTAGCAACCCAGCCAAGCTAAAGTCACGCTTTAGCAAGATCTCAACATTTCCCGGTTATGTCGCTCTGCTCGATCTACAATATTGAGTATCGATTGTGTTAACAAGAAGCTCAGCAAAAGTCCTCGCCACGAGGCAGAAAGAATCCCACGACGAGGTTGGTGCTCTCCTCGTCCACAATTGCTTGAAAGAAGTCAGGTCAAGGGACACCCCCGACGACCGCACCCGAACGGTGCTGGCACGCCCGCGCAGAAAAGAGACTGTTGACCAGCTGCAACAAAATTGGAGCCAAACATTTTGGCACGCCCAGTGGGACCAGGTTATCTAAGTTCTCTCTAAGTTATCTAGCCAAACATTAGATGTGAATGGGTTAAAATTGGAGCCAAACATTTTGGCACGCCCAGTGGGACCAGGTTAGATTTTTTTTTTTTCTTGAAGCACATTCAACCACCGGGCTTCAAAACAAACATTTTGGCACGCCCAGTGGGACAAGGTTAGAATTTTTTCTCTTTCTCTTGAAGACATTCAACCACCGGGCTTCAAAACAAACATTTTGGCACGCCCAGTGGGACAAGGTTAGAATTTTTTTTCTCTTGAAGACATTCAACCACCGGGCTTCAAAACAAACATTTTGGCACGCCCAGTGGGACTATATCAGAGTCTTTTTGTGTTCACCATCATTGGGATGCCAGAGGAAAATCTTTACCAAAAGAAATTCCTGAAGTCATGGCGACGATAGAAGGCTATGTGCCCATTCCCATTCCGGAGAATGCGAGCATAGAGGAGCAACTTGCTATCTTTCAACAGAACACTGCTTCGTATTATGCGAATTTGAAAAATGTCCTGGCGGCGCAGCAGAAGAGGATGGATGAACTTTTCCAATCAGCCCAACAAGATTCGTGGCAGACTTGGAAGCAGCTGGCCGACGTGACCCAACCAGCCCAAGAAAACCACCAGCAGTCGATGAATGTCGTCGCGACCGAGCACAAACAGACCTCATCGGAGTTCGCGACCTTACGCGAGGAAGGTTTCAGCTTGGCTAATTCGCAGCAAGGCAAATTGGAACATCAAGAAGCTGCTCGCGAAGAGGTCATTTCTGAGACTAACTTGCCTATAGGTGGCAATCAACCTAAGGGTCTCACTGGTGAGTCACAGCCTTACACAGAGGCTGTGCATGGAGAAGACGGTCCACAAGAATGTTTTTCTGACAATGAAATTGACTCTGAACAGATAGCTGATTTCTCCACTGATCAAGCCAAATACGTGGCCACTGATCAGATGCATGGGGGGCAAGATATGGCCCATGATCATCCCTTTGATCAAAAGAAGCAAGTTCATGATCATTTTAATTGTGACTCTGCTACTGGACGTCTTGGTGAAGGTGATCAAAATCAGAGCCAACTTAATTATCAATTAAGTTGTGGTCTACAGAAGCCAATTTGTGGCTTTATTAATCAATTCAACTTGAAGTTCTTCATATATTCTTCAAGGCCAAACGGTGGCTTTGATATATGTGGAGGGCACATCTACAACCCACGTTGCATGAATGGCCAGAACAATTATTCTAGTGGCCAAGTTGTCCTTCGCAACTGTAAATTTGAGTATCATCAATACAAGTTAACTCTTGTTTACAATTATCCAGCAAGTGAAGCTCTTGATATGGAGAATTCAGACCAGCAAGTGGTCGTCTATAATGGCCAATCTGTGGCTAATCCTGAAGACACCATGTTCTATGACATGGTAGTTGGCAACAAAGCCGATCTTGGAACATCTTCATCGCCAAAGGTGCAATTGAAGATCATGTTTCGCCAACCAACAAAGATACTTGGGGGGCAAGATTACTCCTCCTACGAGCCAAATTTTTCCCAAGTTTTTGATGAGAAGTATCTTTTTTCTTTTCCTATAAGCTCTCATAGGAGGGATTTTTACCCTACAAATTTTGATACATCGGAGCTTGGAATGAAGCATAGATGGCCTCCCCCGTGGTCTTCTAGAGGTTAGCCAAACATAGTGTTGCTAGCTTCTTTCTTTCTTTGCTTTTAATTTTTTGTTAATTTTTCGTTTTTATTTTTCTTTTCATAAAAAAAAAAAAAAAAAAAAAAGTTGAATTTGGTAAAGGGGTTGTGAATCATAACGGAATAGGTGAAGTCTCTTTTGTTAATATTGGCCTAAACTCCTTATTGGTGCCTAGTTCAGGTCCCTTAAGGTTAAGGGCGGCTTTTATTAACACTTGTTGAACTGTCTTCACACTTATGACCTTTCTCATCTTAGTAAGTATAGCCTATGTGAAATGGTGTCTAGAAAGGAGACAACGTTCATGACAGGTTCTTAAATCCAGAAGTGCGTGCAAATGGGCCTAAACCACTATGTGGGAGTAGCTCATGCCAAAATGGATTCTGCCTCTCTTGTTCGCCCTTCCCCACCTGGCCATTTCAGTAAGGTTGCCCAAAGGATTTGAAAGAAAATTTGTGTCTTGGCGACTATACTTGGGCCGCATGTCTAAACCTTGATTCACATTGTCTTATTGAATTCATTAAAAAAAAAAAAAAAAAAAATCATTAATACAACTCTTAAGAGGCAATTCTAAGTGTTCCTACACTCGCAAAGCTACTAAGCCGAGTCAGCGGCTCCATAAACTTTTTCCAGCTTTGCCCTCGCTGGAAAGGCTGAGCTCAAGGGAAATGTGAGAGCCACCACCGTGACCGCCACCTCCATCGGAAGTAGTCTTCATGTTACCAAAGATATCCTCACCATGCATTGGGAACAGAGGAAGGGTTTCAATCTCCATGTTCATAGATCCATAACCACCATAGTTCCCCTTCTGCCCGTTAAAAGCAATCACACCAGCTGAAGAAGCAGAAGCAGATGCAGAAGATTCGAAGTTCATATACTGATCCTCAGGTTTCCAATTGGTACCATTGTCATCACCAACAAGCCCTGATCTTTGCATGGGCACATGAACATCCGAAGTGGACCTCTTCTTCCGCTTCTCCCGAGCCCTTTGGTTCACGAACCAAAAATAAACGTTCTTGAACTCGATCTGGCCGTACCATTTCAGCTGGAGACAGATCCTCTGAATCTGCTCTATAGTTGGGGACCTAACTCCCTTATTGTAGAAAAGCTCCTTAAGGATTCTTATCTGATCTGTAGTGGGATTCCACCTGTTCCGCCTACAAAGCATGTTAGCACTACTCTCGGCTGCTTTGTTACTTCCTCCATCCTCGGTTGGTTGCTGGGTTTGTGGTTCCATTGGTGAAGGATTGAGAGAATGCGAGAATTGAAGAATGGTGGTGACAAGTAATATTAGAGTTGATGAAATGGTTTTGGGATTGGAGATTGTGGAGGAAGATATAGGCATGCAAATATCCACCCTTGGATGGACGGTTGAAAAGAAGAGTCAAACCGATGTCAGTAAAGAGTGATTAGTGCCTTAAATCTCGGAAAAGAATGGAATAATAGCATGTGGGGAAACCGAACGGTTTTCAAGGAGGTAACTGTTCTTTTCACGAGATTATTTTTCACGACTGTTGTTTTTCAACGAGTGATTAGTGCCTTAAATCTCGGAAAAGAAGGAGTTATTGGCGCTAAGAGTTTTGAGTTGGGAGCCAGCAAGTGGATCCAAAAGATACATATTTTCTCAAAACCCTCGCCGCGAGGCTCTTTTTGATGCGGAGCATATTTAAAAGTTCGTATTATTTTCAATATACAACTATGGGGGCCTATATTTGGGGCCTTGCGAGACACGTTGACACAGCTTCTCACGGATATTTGAATATCAGGATAAGAAAATATTATTGTATTCATAAAGTGGCTTTGCGGCCAAAAGCAGTACATTCATTACAAAGCCAAAAGTGGCTAGAATACAAAACATGAATCTTCGGATTATCTTCTAAATCTTTTCTCAAGTGGAAGCAGCTATGGAATCCAACGCCGGGTTGAGCCGCGCCATTATCTCAAGGAGGGGCAGAGAGTGAAGGAACTAAATATCAGCTTGAGTCTCTGCACCCCCTCTAGCCTTGGTAACCACCATTAGCTGGACGTGAAGTATAGGAACAGCCATTCTGTAGCTTGAACCCATTCCTTCAAAGAGTCCATCCCTTCTCATCCCTCCAAGATTCTATCAAGAAGAGAAAAGGGGAGAAGGAGGTGAGAACCAAATCTCCTTCCATCTGGAGGGCACAACACGGGCCAGGTCCAGAAGAAAGGAAACAGAGGAGGAAAGATGAACCTCATTTTGGCTTCCCTCCTCTCCCCGTTTCGCTCCGCGTATGAGATTTTCTCAAAAAATGATCTTACATGACCGGAGATCCCACACTCGGAGCCCCCTCGCGTTTCTAAACCAATCTGAAGCCTGGCATTGTTGTTACAGACTCCCAGAAGGACGAAACAAGGGTTTGCCTAAGATTACGCCATGAGGCCTAACCCAGGCTTAAGATTACGCCATAAAGCCTAAAATTTAGAGGCTAAAGGTCATTTCATGAGGGGAAGATTTGTGAAGAAGGAGAAAAAGAAGCAAGGACTGAAAGGCCATTTCTTGAATATTTCAGAAAAATTGTTGTGAGTATTCCCTTCCCGAAATACAACTATTTATAGGGAATTCAGGCAAATCCCCACCCTTGAATGAAGTTCTATTTCAAAACCGATGTCAATAAATCGTGATTAGTGATTCCAAATCTCGGGAAAAAAGGGACTAGCAGCATGTGAGGAGCGGTTTTCGAGGAGGTAACTGTTCTATTCACGAGATTATTTTTTCACGACCGTTGTTTTTCAACGAGTGATTAATGCCTTAAAACTCGGAAAAGAAGGGATTATTGACGTGTAAGGAGACCGAACAGTTTTCGAGGGGGCCTACAGAGATTGGCCCATGAAGCTCAATTTCAAGCAAAGTTCCTCCACGCGGAGATTCGCCGCAATAGCACTAGCTTCGGCCTGAGTGGCCCGTTCTCTGAGATGGGCCAGGTTGCGGCCCATTTCTTCAGAAGCAGCCAGAGGTTCATCGAGTTGGGCTTCTTCTGTAGCAATCGCGTTTTCAACAAAGGCTAAACCTGTATGGAGGTCCTCGATCCGAAGTTTGAAGTCGGACCTTTGGATTTGTAGTTCCCGCAGGCGGTTGGTTCGCTCATTTAAAATACCGCGAGAGATGTCCATTTCTCGAGAGAGACTATTCAAAGCCTCTCGAGTGTCGTGAGCCTGGGCGTTCGCGGCCGGTTGACGTTGGCGGGCCTCACCAAGTTCATTCAGCAGATCGTCAATGGCACTAAATTGCTGCAGGGTCAATGCCTTCTCCTGGCAAAGATACCTTAGGGCTTCCAAGACTCGCGAGAGGATGTCAGTCTCCAATACCTGAGGACCCAGATGTTCGTGAAGCACCATCTTAGCCTCATCCACAGCAGAAGGAGGAGTTACCTCTAACACCCTCATCAATCTCTCGAATCTGGTAGGAGGCGGCGGAGGCGCCACAGGATCACGAACCACCAATGCAAAAGGGTGGACAACTTCCTCAGTTTCTTCATCTTCAATAGGTTGGTCTGTCCCTTCAGCCGCGGGAGAATCTGGAAACTCAACTCGCGGCTCACCATGGGTAAGTGGAGCAGATTCAAGCACAGGGCCCTCGGCTTCGACGGTTGTCTCATTTATTCGCAAGACTTGGGGGGCACCACCACCGTCAGTATCATTTTTCATCTCTTGGGCGACTGTCCTACCGATAGGACCCTCAGCGTTTGTAGCCACCTCCTCGGTAAAAACAGAATCCTGGTTAGATTCAAAAATGTCAGAGAGTGGGGTTGGATCAAAAGGGAAATGGAAAGCATTGGCCAACAGTGGCTTACCTCTCGAGTTGTCGGGTCAATATCTGGTACGTGGTCACCAAGAGGAAGAGGCCTCACTTCATTCACCTCTTGGACCTTTAGTGCCGCGAGAATCTCTGTCGTCATCAGTTCCTCATAAGCGGCAGAATCCTCAGAGTGGCTTTCCACACTTTCATGCTCCGAGGAGTCGTCATCGGAGATCGTTATTAGAATGGTAGGACCTTGCAGATGCTCTGTAGATGTGGGAGACGGAAGAGGCGCCACGGGGTTAGTTGATGCTTGAACTAGCGAGAGAGTTGGCTTTTCTACAGTGGCTGAGGGTCCAGCCTCGCTCAGGCGAGAGGGATTAGTGGTCCTTTGACGGACCTGTCAAAAGATACATAGTGAAGATCCTGCCCAGATTCTAAAATTTAAAAAGGATAAGACGGGGTCGGAGTTTACCAATCGCATTCCCAGAGGTTCGTCATCTTCAAAACTCTCTTCGACGAATTGAGCTCGATCGCGTTTGCAAGCAAAGACAGCAGTGGCCTGTACGAGAAAAGATTCATAACTCAAAAAGGGGGGAAGCACCAAATATACAAGTTTGGGATCATTCTTAACTAAATTACCTCAGCGGGATCTTCATCATGCGAAGACTCTCCCTCAGAAGTCTCTTCTGCTATTGCCTTTTGTTTCCCCGCCTGAACAGAGGCTATCCTGCTCCAGGTAGTTTGCTGCAAAACACACTCAGGAATAAGAGCGGGAAAATCAACACAAGGAAAAAGAATGGTGAAGAAAGACAAAAACTTACTGTTGCCCTAGGCTCGTGGATTTGTATCCCTGGACGCAATAAGCGAGAAGGTAGAATAGGTCGCGGGGGTTGTGCTGCAGGGTTGGAGAAGCACTCAAGAATCTTGCGGTCCTCCGGACCAGGACTACTCATGCCACGAAAGATCAGGACGAAGAGTTCGTCATGTGGCAGGTCCCAACAGTTCACGGACACTTCTTTCCACCAATCAGCATAATCATCGTCGACATCGTTGAGGGGGTACAGCGCTCTGACCCAAGGGGGAATCACTATCAAAGTAAACTGACTCTGAAAGGAGGCAGACCCAGGTGGGGCTAATCTCCGCCAAGAGGTGTAGTAATTGGCAGAATCAACCAGAGGCCAGGGTACCAACTAGGCCAACCCAAATTGGCGAGCAAAATGGTTAGGGGCATAGAGCTCATAACTTACACGTTCAGTGGCAAGACGAATATCCAAGCAGGAGATGGCGCGACGAAAGGCCAGGAAGGCTCTTTCGCTATGATCCCGTCCACTGGGCAGAAAGCCATCATCAAGGGGAGGAGGGAATCGCCTAGAAAGGACTATTTTTGGGTCCGGCATCTCTCCCAGCAAGTACAAGTAAATAAAACACTCGGAGTAGGGTGGAGCTCGATACCTTACGTTGCGGCAAAGCCAGTTCCCCAAAAGGGAATCAACTGGAGGTTCCTTTGGAATATCACCGCGACGGAAGAGAGGGAAATAAATCTGCAGCCAAAAGGCAAGGATCCAGAAGGGGCCACTAATTTCGGTATCAAATGGGCGCATTACGGCTCTATAAAGGGAGCGATATAACGCACCCAATACAGGTTGCCCAAGGCCAACGCAAATACCATTATAGAGAGCAGTGGCCAGAGAATTCCAAGGTCCAGTAGGTTTGTTGGAAGAAGTGCAAAAGATAAATTTGCAAAGCCAAAATTCCAGGAATGCGATACCTCCTGTATGGTCACGCCGGGTGCAGTAATATTCGCGCCAGGATGGGTAGGATCTGCTGTGATGCCCTCGACCAGCCATATCCATTCTCAAAGAAAATTGAGTGCCATCAAACTGACCATGCACATAGGGGTCAAAGTCAATGGGCAACCCCGTGATGGTAAGAACATCCAGCAGAGTTATGCTCATCTGCCCAAACCGGAAATCGAATGTATTGCTGGAGGTGTTCCAGAAGCAAAGAGCGGCAGCTAGCGGTGCAGGGCTAGTATTATTGGGAAGACAGAAGCATAGATCGATGGTTTGGGTGATACCCACCGCATCCCATCGGGCCAAATCTCTCGCTCGGTTCTCCTGATACCAAATATTTTCCTCGGGAGCGACGGTAGGCCAGTAGCCCACTTTCCTCCTTGGTCCCCAACTGCTAAAATCACCAGGCACCTGCCGAAGAGCCGCTATGGGACGGCGGATGGGAAGCCCATAATAGGCCATAGCATCATCTGGCAAACGATCGCGAGGTGTGGGACCCAGACTCGCTTGACTATCACCGCCACCAAAGCCCATCAGTCGACTTCTCTCCTCTCCGTTCTGACTTCTACATCGAACACTCATGTTAGTTCGCCAGGCGAATGCGGCTTTCTCAGTGATTTCATCTGCCTGATCGATAACGAATGGTTTCTTGGATGCCATTTCTAGGTCGCAAGGAATACTTCTCCAATACGCTTTGATTTATAGCTCAAATATGTTTGGAGATTAATTTATTAGCTGGGCCAGTGAGTGGCCCTAGTTGATAATTAATGAGTCATTATTCCATCTTGAGAATCGCATCTAAGGCGACAGTGAAGATACTTCTCCAATACGCTTTGATTTATAGCTCAAATATGTTTGGAGATTAATTTATTAGCTGGGCCAGTGAGTGGCCCTAGTTGATAATTAATGAGTCATTATTCCATCTTGAGAATCGCATCTAAGGCGACAGTGAAGATACTTCTCCAATACGCTTTGATTTATAGCTCAAATATGTTTGGAGATTAATTTATTAGCTGGGCCAGTGAGTGGCCCTAGTTGATAATTAATGAGTCATTATTCCATCTTGAGAATCGCATCTAAGGCGACAGTGAAGATACTTCTCCAATACGCTTTGATTTATAGCTCAAATATGTTTGGAGATTAATTTATTAGCTGGGCCAGTGAGTGGCCCTAGTTGATAATTAATGAGTCATTATTCCATCTTGAGAATCGCATCTAAGGCGACAGTGAAGATACTTCTCCAATACGCTTTGATTTATAGCTCAAATATGTTTGGAGATTAATTTATTAGCTGGGCCAGTGAGTGGCCCTAGTTGATAATTAATGAGTCATTATTCCATCTTGAGAATCGCATCTAAGGCGACAGTGAATATATTCCACCTTTTCCTATCACCGCAGGGCCAGCATAGTGGCCTGATGTTTTTTAAAACATGATTAAAACCGATGCGGTTTTAGATGCTAAAGTTGCAGCAAAATATGGTGGTTTCAATTGATCACACGTCATGATGACGATAGCCATGATCCAATCATCCTCTTTGGCATAAGACTCGCGAAGGATTAAATGAAAGCAAACAGTTTGCTATTTTGCATCTTATTTCGCCAAGTACTATAGGCCTTGATCTAGCCAGGAAAGCGGCTCCAACACCTACATTTGAAAAAATCAACAGAGAGCCAGCAAACAAGACAGATACTTGTTGCTATACACATGGCGAAGCTACCACCAAGGAAGAGAAGGATCCTCATTCGCGATCAAAAGCAGTCTCCTTCGCATGGGGGGCACGCTAAAGTTTTGATTGCCTACAACCTGCCCAAGTTTTGCCAGATCCATGGGGGGCAATAAAGTTGGCAAAGGAAGCGTCAGTTCATGACAAAGGCAATTCAATAGTGGCATTCAAGCTTTATGGCCTATTTAGAGGCCTATATGGAAACAGTCAAGCCAATACAAGTGGCTTTGGAGCAACGACATTATAAGAGGAGTGCTGATTCAAGACCTCTTTAGTCAAGACGAGGACCTTTGACTTCGAGGTCTGGGGGGCAATGTTTGGACCCAAAATGAACATTTTGGCCTGACAAGGCACGTCTTGGAGAAATTGAGCCAATATCAGTGGCTCAAGCTATATATTGTCGACAAGCTCGAAATATATATTTAGAGGCTAAATAAAGCCTACTATGGAAGTATGACAAGTCAACTTTAGCATATTTTCCTACTTCGGCTAGGAAAAACCGAGCTAGACAAGGAAGGAGGGGTGGCAGACTAACCAAATGAAATCGAAATGTGCTGAAACTTTCCAGATCCATTCTAGACAGCCCAAGGATCATTTCTTATGAAGAGTGCAAGAACTTTTGTTGAGTGGAAGGCCTTCAAACAATCAGCCCAATTTTCTACAGAAGCAAAACTGGAAAACTGGACCTGTAAGAGGTCCAGCAGCATTTTCGGCCCAACCACATGGAATAAAAATCTGAAATTTTACCAGGGTGATCTACACTCATAGTGGAACATTTCATATGAAGAAGTCGAAGGAATATAATGAAGTCTTGTTGGAGAAATAATTGAAGGAATAAAGAGGCAGAAACTGACCTAAAACCAGCTCAATATTCACATGTTCATGTTTCCTACCCACATGAAGAAAGCTAGATGCTTTTCTTCTTTTCCTTGGATATATTTTTCAAGACAATCTCTTTAATAGATCATCATCACTTCCATGTTGTTGCACCTTCATGCCTTGCTTTCATTTCATCATTTCTCTATCTTTTCCATATTTTACAAATCACTTTCATATTCCACTTTCATTATTTTTCTTCCACTCATCATTTCACTCTTCTTTTTCTTCCCTATATAAACACCTTCTCTTCTCATTCTAAATCACCCATTCACATACAACAACAACATCTCTAAGATGATCTAAGTTCTCTCTAGAGCAAACCTCTCTAAGAGCAACTCCTCTCCCTCTCTTTCTCTTTCTCTTAGTGGTGATCACACTACTAGTCCTAGTCTTCTCAGAAGCCGACTTTCAGTGCCACCAAACCCTCTGTCAACGTGCTTCGGTCCTAGTCTCCTCGGGAGCCGACGGTAGTGCCGCGACCACAACGGTTAAGAACCAGCCAAGCAAGGGTAACGCCCTAGCAACCCAGCCAAGCTAAAGTCACGCTTTAGCAAGATCTCAACATTTCCCGGTGATGTCACTCTGCTCGATCTACAATATTGAGTATCGATTGTGTTAACAAGAAGCTCAGCAAAAGTCCTCGCCACGAGGCACAAAGAATCCCACGACGAGGTTGGTGCTCTCCTCGTCTACAATCGCTCGACAGAAGTCAGGTCAAGGGACACCCCCGACGACCGCACCCGAACGGTGCTGGCACGCCCGCGCAGAAACGAGACTGTTGACCAGCTGCAGCAAAATTGGAGCCAAACAGAACGTTCTTGAAATCTCATTATAATTTCCTTCCCGGAATCAGTACAGTTATGCATTCTTGCTTTCGCATAAAGAACAAATAGTCATATAACTCACTGAGATAGAACAAAGTAACCTGTACAAATAGTACCCCCAATTCTCTGCTTGTATTGATGTCTACTTATTCCACTTGATTATAATGGGATGGTAATTTGTTCAATATCTGCACTTATGTGGAATGGGGATCGAGTGTTGGGTATATTCTTTTGGAGTGTGCATGCTTAAAAATCCATAAATTATGGAGAACACCAGGTTAACCTTGTATTTATACATACATCCAGAGATAAGTTACATACAACATAATTAAACACCAGGCAAACTGATATACGTTTACATTTCAAACACTGAATTACTATTAAAAAGTCCACTAACTCTATCGCCCATCAGCATATGACATTAACATTTCGATTTGCATGCTGTCACACCCACTGGTTGTACCAGGACCACCATCACCATCAACATTCACAACATAATCCTTGGAAGTATTAGGTGATCCGAGCAAGTGCTTAGTCTCTTCTGGGAAGTAATGATCTGCAGAACCCCATGGATGCTTTGTCATAATCATTCTTTCCAGCTCCATGGCTACTTCTCTCATGGTAGGCCTTTCCTCCCCTTTTACCCTCAAACATGTTCTTGCAAGATGGGCCACATTTTCTATTACTCTCTGGTCAATATCTCCTTCATTAATAATGTCATCATATAGAATTTGGTTCAAGTGACCATCTTCCACCGAACAAACAAAAAAGTGTGCAAGGCATCTCTCTGCCTCAGGCCTTGCAAAAGAAAATGCCACTTTACTTGTGAGTAGCTCTGCTAGAACCACTCCAAAGCTATAGACGTCACTCTTTTCTGTTAGTTGATTTGAATGGAAGTATTCAGGGTCCAAGTATCCAAATGTGCCTTGCACCATTGTTGCTAGTTGAGTTTGATCAATAGGAATGAAACGTGAAGCTCCAAAATCTGACACTTTGGCTGTGTAATTGTCATCTAATAGTATATTCATTGTTTTCACATCTCGGTGTATGATTGGTGTGGAAGTGGAGGAGTGCAAGTATGCTAGTGCTCCTGCAGTTTCTGATGCTATCTTCAATCGGAGTTCCCATGAAAGTGATGACCCTTTACCCTTTTTCTTGTGAATGTGCTCAAAGAGAGTGCCCTGGGTGATGAACTCGTATACGAGTAAAGGGACTTCTGTCTCTAAACAACAACCTAATAGCCTTACTACATTTCTATGGTTGACTTGAGAAAGAACAATCACCTCATTAACAAACTGATCAGTTTGAGTCGGGGCACCAACTTTGGACTTTTTTATTGCAACCACTTGGTTATCTGGTAATATGCCTCTGTAAACTGTTCCATACCCTCCTTCACCAAGGATTCTACTTTCATGGTAATTGTTTGTGGCCTTCTCAAGTTCTTCTGCAGTAAATAGTTTGGTTGTCTCAACAGATCCTCCTTGACTAGTGAGTTTTTGTTTTAACAATAAACCACCATTTTCTGTAAAGTACTTCTCTTTGAGTTTTATGAACTTCCTTTTCTTCAGTCCCCAATACATCCATAAACTTCCAACTAATAAAATCACAAATAGGCCTACAGAAATTCCTGCACATATATAGTTCAACAGTCATTATAATTTATTTTTGCATACCACAATTTCCTGAGGTAAAAGTTCAATTGGTAATGATGAGGAATAACTACGGGAGGGATTAGGAATGTGCAAGTCACAGAGGTCAATAGATTAAGGGGTTATTAGGTGATGCCCCTAAAAAATAAAAAATAAGCCTTACAAATAAGTGCATACCCAATGAAAGAATTATGAGCAGGAGACGGTCGCTGGAATTGTCTTTGATGCACTTTCCATTCGGGCCATTGTTTTTGTAGCCATTGCGACATAAACAAGAGTAATTCCCTAGTGAATTTACACATACTTCATTCAGTCCATTGCAGGGGTTTAAAGCCGTGCACTCATCAATATCTGAAAAGAATCATATGTATGATATTTATATGACATATCTATAACGTAAATTCCCGATTTTCAGCTTTAGTTTCCAAATGCAACAAACTATATGTAAGTTAGGAAAGGCAAAGACATATGCCACGAATCCATTAATTTGGTAAAACTGCAATGCTAACAAACTGATCTATCAACTATATATGTAAATGAAATCATTGATCATCATCACACCTTGGCAACCATCTGGATGGTAGGGGTTTCCTTCATAACCAGGTAAGCATTGGCACAAGTAACCTACAGACCCATTGATAGGCGCGTTGGCGCACCTGCTATTAGCCTTGCAAGCGAAATCCTTCCTCTTTTGAGCTTCATCACAGGAGTCTGTGTCATTCCCAATAGCCCAATTAAGAACCGCTGGAAGCCAGGAGTTGTTGTCCTGTTTCTTTAAACTTGCAGCCGAGAAATTGAACTGTCCTTGCTCTGCAATGAAGGCGTAGCTGCAGGGGTTAAAGCCCCATATATCCTTATGACTGTTGATGGTATACAACGTCACCGTCGTATTTTTCAACCCTCTGGGGATGTTAGTCTGGCAACACCCAGCGCCAGAGCAAGAATATTGATCAACAATGTCAAGCCTGTTGCATATGGAAATGCACCCCGTATCGAACTCATCTTCCCCTAGGAAGCCTTGTAAAATTGAATTAGTGTCACAACCAACGGTGTAGAGCTTGTTTTTGGTATCGGATATCGTATAAGGAAGGGGCAGGTCGAGCGAATAATCATTGCTGGATGTCACATTGCCCTGCTCGCTAAAGCAAGCTTCAGCCACGTTGTTGGATATTTGCAACTCACCTTCATCAAGGGAAATGTTGGTAACAATGATATTGCTGACTCTTAAATATGCTGTTGGTGGTTGGGTGGTATTGCTACAATTGATAAAGAATTCTTCTCGCAGGTAACAACCCTCCTCCATGCCAAATGGGTATGGAATTGTGAGATTGCCGCACTTGTCTGAGCAACCAGGCAGGGCTTGAGCAGCAGCTGCTGTTGTTGTAGTAGTACTAGCCACCAATAACAGGAGTAGAACTGCTACCAATGAGAGTCGCAACGCCATGATCTGATCTACGACCCCAAATCAAGCAGGCTAGGGTCGGAGCTCGGTTTAGAATGTAGAAATTCAGGTGTGCTGAAGTGATTGCAACTTAAATTGATTGTAATTGGTTCAAGTCCACGAAGGTTGATCGAGGTCGTTGTCCCTTTTATTTCCATCGAGTAGGTGCAATTACCATGCAACTCCATTTGTCATATTCATCCCGGGAGTCGGTTCAATAACCACAGCGCGGGATTTACTTTCCGCTATTTCCGTTCAGCCATTTTTCACACGTGCAAATGGAAACTGAAGTTACTGTTGCTCAATTATGCTGCAATTTCGATTTCGCGGAAGTTGTTCGTGTGGTCGTCCTGTAAATATCACCACGCGAAAAACATGTTGTATTTTTTTTTTTTGGGACAACTACCCAGATATTTATGACATGCAGGTAGCCAGGTATAGATTTTTTTTTTTTTTTTTTTTTTTTTGAGAAAAAGGGTTGTGCGGCAGCCCTCAAGCCTTGATAGCCTTGATTAAAGAAACTGTCGAATAAGGGGGGACAATGAGCCTAAACCCCTAATTACAATAAGTAGAACCTCCTGAAATGCTAAAGAGTGCTCTACTGGCGACTCTATTTGCTTTAACTGCTTTAACGCAGCGGTGACACAACGGAAAGATAACTTGATCTGCAACCCGATTACAGCAAAGCATAACTACCATACGCACAGCTTTCCAGGTAGCCAGGTATAGATTAGAGGTATCAGGATAAAGATAGGGCTTTTTCGCTGTATCAAACATTTAACATTCATAAGCACTATTTCCTCGTGTGTGAAAGCCCAAACCCAATTCCGCACTATTTCCTCGTGTACGAACAGAGACTGCTTCTGAAATCTCCTTAACAAACAAGCGGGAGACCACAACCGTCGTCCTTTCCTCTCTCCTCTCCGTGTCTCGGCGTCTCCTTAGAGAAAAAGGTTTGAACTTTCTATATTGCTGTTTGAACTTTCTCTCCTCTCCGTGATTCTGTTTCAGTACGTGGATAGAAAATTTCCCCAACCCTGACTAAAATTGCAGTTTGCAACTGGGTTTCTTTTTCAGTTGGCAAGAATTAATTCAGAGCTTTCTGATTAAATGTAAGTACATTGTTTGCTTTCTCGTTGGTCTATAATGTCCATTTGGATTACATGAAAGTCCATTACTTTGAATTCTCCATTAGATTGAATGCAAAGAGAGAAAGTCAGAAGCTTTAAATTTATAAATTGCATGTAATGCCATCTTGGTTATCAAAAAGATGATATTTTTGACAAGGATTACCTTGTGCAGTTTGCAGGCTCAGATAGATCGCAGTCATCTGGGTGCTACTTACATATGAGCTTTGCTTTCAATAAAATGTGTCCCAATTCGAGTGGGCAACGATCTGTAAGTCCTTCACTATCACTAGCTAGAAACTATGTTGAGTGACTTAAGTCTACTGTTTCATATATAGCAATTCCTGCTTGTGATGAAAGAAATCTTTTAATGTGAGGTGTTTGTTTAAAATCTTATACACTTCGTGCTATGCCTATTGCTTGCATATGTGCTTTCCTACCAATAAAATGTGTCCCAATTCAAGTGGCAACGATCTGTAAGTCCTTGTCTATCACTAGAAACTATGTTCGTTGCGTTGATTCTGCTGTTTTATATGAATTCTGGCTCTTTGATGAAAGAAATCTTTTAATTTAGCTAGGGTGTTTGTTTGAAATCTTATTTCCTGTAGTATACACTGCTATATATGCCTTCTTACTTTTGCACCAAGTACAAAACCAGGGAATGAACACGCAGGGTCACTCTTAACTTACATTTACATTACATTAGTGTGCATATGGTTTTATTGTATGGAGACTGCTTAAATTCAAAAAACCATTCCTAAATAATACATAATAAATACACAAGGAGCGACACGCCAATCAACTATCGTCCATCACCATATGGCATTAACATTTGTATTTGCATGCTGTCATACCCTGTGGTTGTACCAGTAGTTAAACCACTAGAACTACCATCACCTCCTCTAACATCCAAAACATAAACATCTGAATCAAGTGACCCAAGCAAGTACTCATTTTCTTCTGGACAGAAACTAACATTAGTTCCCCATGGGTGCTTTGTTGTAATCCTCATTCCCTCTAGCTCCATTGCTACTTCTTTCATGGTAGGCCTTTCCTCCCCTTTTACCCTCAAGCATCTTTTTGCAAGACTGGCCACATTGTTTACTGTCTCAATGTTTCCCTCGTTCACAATGTCATCATCAAGAATTTGATTCAAGCAATCTTCATCCATGGAAGAAATAAAGATACTTGTTAAGCATCTGTCCTTAGAAAGTGCCACTTTGCTTGTTAGTAGCTCCACTAGGACAACACCAAAGCTGTAGACGTAACTCTTTTCTGTTAGTTGGTTCGATTGCAGATATTCCGGGTCTAGGTAGCCGAATGTCCCTAGCACTAAAGTTTGTATTTCAGTTTGACCTGATGGAACCAACCTTGAAGCTCCAAAGTCTGACACTTTTGCTGTATAAGCATCATCTAAGAGTATATTTTCTGCTTTCACATCTCGATGTATGATTGGATTTGAAGTTGAGGAGTGTAAGTATGCTAGTGCTTCTGCCGTTTCAACTGCTATCTTCATTCGTAATTCGAATGACAGTGATGATCTTTTTTTATGAATATGCTCATAAAGAGTTCCATGGGTGATGAACTCATATACTAGTAAAGGCACTTCTGTCTCTAAACAACAACCTAGTAGCTTCACCACATTTCTGTGGTTTATTTGAGAAAGAACAGTCACCTCGTTAACAAACTGATCACTTTGGGTTGGGGCACCACCTTTTGACTTCTTTATGGCCACCACTTTGTCATCTGGTAGTTTTCCTTTGTAAACTGTTCCATAGCCTCCTTCTCCAAGGATTCTACTCTCATGGTAATTGTTTGTTGCCTTCTCAAGTTCTTCTGTGGAAAAGATTTTTGTTGTCTCCACAGTGCCTCCATGACTAGAAAGTTGTTGTAGTAACAATAAGCCACCATTCTCTTTGAAGTACTTTTCTTTGAGTTTAGTGTATTGTCTTCTCTTTATCCTGCAACATATCCACGAAATCCCCACAAATAAAACCAATAGGCCTATACTTACACCTGTATATAATTGACATCACGGCCAAATTAGATTTGATATTTTGTCTATGTAGTACAATTTAAATAGACATAAAGATAGTTTGTTTTCTTGTTTTAGTGTTCTCTGTCTGGTTTAGCTGGGCTTTGCCTCTTGAGCTTAGGATTTGTAGGTTTTACCTTCCCCTTCTGTTAAAACTTAAAATTCTGCCTTTTCTAGTGGAATATGCTCTTGACAAACGAAAGACTCTGGTTTCTAGCTATTTGAGCAGAAAAGTTTTTCATAGGGAAGCAGATTCCCTCTCTCTTGTTTTTTTCTGAAACCAGGTGTCTTAATGTCTCTAAGATTCCAACCAAATATGAGGGCCCAATTCAAATATCAATCTGAAGGGCCAAACGCCCAGCACAGGGGCCTATTAGGCCTGTCCTTCCTGTAGAATAAATCAACCGGAAGACCGCAACCGTCATCCTTCCATCTCCTCCTCTCTGGCTCTCGGCGTCTCGCAGAGTCTCTCCTCCTTATAGAGAAAAGGTTTGAACTTTCTAATGTGCTTCTGAGAAAGCCGAGGACTGAAAAACAAAACCGGAAATTTAATTGTATGTCATCCCACTTTGCTTCTGTTTCAATGGTAACTATGGATGATTTCAACTCTGACTAGATTGCTGTTTGCACTTGTGCCTCTTTTTCAGTTAAGAATTAATCCAAAGCTTTCTGATCAAATGTAAAATGCATTCGTTGGTTTCTTGTTGTCCGTAATGTGCATTTGAATGAGGTGAAACTTGAAAGTCCAATCCTTTGGATTCTTGCAGAAGCATTATATTTATAAATTGCATGATTTTTACTATTATAACATCTTCGCTGTTGAAAAGATGATATGTTTTATGAGGATTAACTTTTCTGGGCAGGCTCAGAATGATGATATTCAAATTGTATGAAATTTACAAAGGGGACTGTTCTCGCTGGAGGGGTCTGACTTGTGTGTTTGCTTCCAATATGTATTCCTAGCTCAAATGGCTACTGCTTGATATCAATCTGTAAGTCCTTTCTCTGTCTGTAGAATGGTAACTATATTAAGTCGATTGCTCCATAGGAATACCTGTTCATGATGATAGTCTAAGTCCTTTAATTAGGATGTTATTTCAAGTTAAGTAAAACAACTTTCCTAGAATCAATACTGCTCTACCTGCTTGTTAAGATGCATGAAGCACAATAGCAGGAAAAGAACAAGTAAGACCACACTTAACTTATCACATTTATACAGTGCTAAAATACACTTTTATTTTGTGAGGCACATACATTCATATCAAAATGAAACAACCATTATTACCTACTGAAGAATGAATGATAGAAATATCACAAGCGACACCAACATATATCAACTATCGTCCACCGTCATGTGGCATTAACTGTTCGATTTGCATACTGTCATACGCAGTGGTCGTACCACCGGTTAGACCACTAGAACTGCAATCACCTTTTCCATTACCCACAACGTAAGCGTCTGAATTAACTGACCCAAGCAAGTATTCATTCTCTTCTTCGCAAAAATTAGCATTAAATCTCCACGGATATTTTGCCGTGACATTCATTTCCTCTAACTCTTTTGCAACTTCTTTCATGCTAGGCCTTTCCTCCCCGTTTACCCTCAAGCATTGTTTTGCGAGATTGGCCACTTTCTTTACCGTCTCAATGTTTCCCTCATTCACTATGCCATCATCAAGAATTTGATTCAACCAACCTTCTTCCATGGAAGCAAGAAAGATGCTTGCTAAGCATCTATCTTTAGAAACTGGCATTTTGCTTGTTAGTAGCTCCACTAGGACAACTCCAAAGCTATAAACATCACTCTTTTCTGTTAGTTGGTTTGATTGCAGATATTCAGGGTCCAGGTATCCAAATGTCCCAAGCACTAAAGTTTGTATATCAGTTTGACCTGAAGGAACCAATCGGGAAGCTCCAAAATCTGACACTTTTGCTGTATAATCATCATCTAACAGAATATTTGCTGTTTTCACATCTCGATGTATTATTGGTGTGGAAATTGAGGAGTGTAAGTGGGACAGTGCTTCCGCGCTTTGAGTTGCTATCTTCATTCGTAATTCAAATGGGAGTGATGATCGTTTTTTATGAATGTGCTCATAAAGAGTGCCATGGGTAATGAATTCGTATACTAGTAAAGGTACTTCCGTTTCTAAACAACAACCCAATAGCTTTACCACATTTTTGTGGTTGATTTGAGAAAGAACAATCACCTCGTTAACAAATTGATCACTCTGGGTCAGGGCACCACCTTTCGACTTCTTTATGGCAACCATTGTGTCATCCGGTAGTATTCCTTTGTAAACTGTTCCATAACCTCCTTCTCCAAGGACTCTACTCTCATGGTAATTGTTTGTTGCCTTCTCAAGTTCTTCAGCAGGAAAGATTTTTGTTGTCCTCATGGAGCTTCCATGACTAGCGAGTTGTTGCAGTAACAATAAACCACCATTCTCTTTGAAGTGCTTTTCTTTGAGTTTAATGAACTCTCTTTTCTTCATTCCCCAACATTTCCACGAAATTCCAAGGAATAAAACCAAGAAGCCCACAGTTACACCTGCAAATAATTGAAAATTCATGATCAAATTTGTTTTAATTAGTTTGCTTTTGCATATTCTATATGATACTGTTTAGAGGTATAGGATGGTTGCTTCTTTTCTGTCCTTTTATGTTTGCCTTTGATTCTAGTTGGGATTCCCCTTAGCTCATTATTGCACTTTCCTTTGACTCTAGCTAGTTGCAATACCTTCTTTAGGGAAAAAAAAAAAAAGGCTTCTATTTGTGCAATATGGTTTCAAAAACTGACAGAGCATCTTCTCTGTTCTCTCTCGTTTAACACACACAATAGAGAATTCCTTTATATATGGAAATGACTTGTGCATTCTCTTTTTATTACTTCTCTTTGAAGAAAAAGTATGAGAATACTAGGTTAATTAGAATTTGGAACGAATGTAGCTGAAGCTAAATAAATTTGAGTCTGTCATTACTGTTCAATAAAAGTTTAGGCTATAGATGGTCATGGGATGCACATGCATGTTAATATCTAATTATACATACCCAATGAAACCATAAGCAGGAGAACGATCTTTGAGTGTCTTTCGGAATCGTCTTTAATGCAAGTCTTGTCATTCATGCCGTCGTTTTTGTATCCTTTATGACATGAACAAGAGTAATTTCCTGGTGAAGTATTTAAGCACTGTCCGTTCTGGCAGGAGTTGAAAGCCCTGCACTCATCAATATCTGAAAGGGGGAAATTAGCAAAGGAAAAGCCTATCAGAGATCAATAAATTTGGTAAAATTGCAAATCCACTGGTGAGCTATAATTAATTTCTGTCGATAAATCATATAATATAGCTGAAGGTAAATCAAAGATAATCATCACACCTTGGCAACCATCTGGGTGGTACGGGTTTCCTTCATAACCAGGCAAACACTCGCACAAATAACCTACTGACCCAATGATAGGCCGGTTTTTGCACATGCTATTAGCTCTGCATGCGAAATCCTTCCTTTTCTGAGCTTCATGACAGGGGTCTGTGTCATTCCCAATGGCCCAATTAAGGACCATTGGAAGCCGTACAGTGTCATTCAGTTGTTCAAAACTGGAAGAGGAGAAATCGAACTGGTCTTCCTGTACAATGAAGGCGTAGCTGCAGGGATTAAAGTCCCACACATACAAATGATTGTCGTAGCTACTCAAACTCACAGTAAGATTGTTCAATCCACTGGGGATGTTAATCTGGCAACACCCAGCGCCAGAGCAGGAGTTCTTGTCGACACTGCCACGGCTGTTGCATACTGACATGCACCCAGTAATGAATTCTTCTTCCCCTCGGAAGCCTCGCATGATTGCGTAAGTGTCACAACCAATGGCGTAGAACTTGTTTTTGATGTCAGATATGGTGTATGGAGGTCCCATCCTGAACTCTGGTCTGTTTCTGTAAGTTCGATTGCCCTCTTTATTGTAACAATCTGTCCCTCTATAGTTCCATATTCGCAACTCCCCAACGTCTATGGATATGTTAGTAACAATGATATTGGAGTCCCCAAAGTAGGCTGTTGGGGGTTGGTCCGGTTGGGCCCCCTGGCTACAGTTGATGTAGAACCTATCTCCCAGGTAACAACCCACCTTCATGCCAAATGGATATGGAATTGCGAGATCACCGCACTTGTCAGAGCAGCCAGGCAGGGCTTGAGCAGCAGCTGCTGTTGTCGTAGTACTAGCCGCCGATAATAGGATTAGGACTGCCGCCAATGGGAATTGCAAGGCCATGATCGACATGGCATGCAGCACTAGCTTGTTTGTGGAATATAATTATGGAGGAGTATTGGTATCAAATAGTTGTATTGCTGATGATGAGTAAAGCAGTATTCCTGAGTCGGCCTTTTGTAGTCATGGCATGGGAAGTTTCTGGACAACTTCATTCTATGCTCTAGCTAGCTTTCTATTCCAGACTGGGTCTCAGACCAAAAAAAAAAAAAAATTCCAGACTGGGTCGTCCCAGGTTATTTCCTGAAAATTAATAAAACGCAAACAGACACGGAAATGTATAGTCATGCGGGATGGTGATTGTCATCCATTGACTATCAAATATCACCATGTTGGAAGTACCTTACGACGGACCATTAGCCATGCATTAACTGCCGGCCGCAAGTGTGAAATAATGGAATATAAACCGTAGAAACGATCAATAAAGGAATAATAGAAACGACCGGTACCAGAGGTCTCCCCTTGTTGTGGGAACTATTCCCGTAAGAAGAATATCATATTACTAGTTAGCGTTACACTATTACTAGTTTATATATATAAACTATTGTAGCTGTAACAATATGTCATGTCTTAATGTATTTTGGTCGAGATAAATTTTTTTTTAGTGCTGAATACTAGTAAATCGTAATTCATCTCTCTGGGATATATCTAATATATTCTCATCAGGTCGGCATTAACTCAGTTAGTTATCATGGTCATATACAAATTAATTAACCCATTAATTAAATCACATAGATTATAAACTACAATTGAAAACTATTTTGTATCCGACATCATATCAAACGTACCATTGACACGTGTTTACTCTTGGACATGAACACCTATCCCCGTGAATGTACACGCATTATATCATATACACAACCTTTCTTTCAAATGTCTTTACTAAAGACAAGTAGCTATGATACAGTGAAGGACATTACCAGTCAATGCCGTGCAAAGTGTGGCAAATGTGAAAGACATTTGTTTTCTGCAATTGGAATACCAAGTGGTAAAACGAGAGGACTAGGTCTTTAATAATTTATTTGCTGTGTGAAGTCAAGCAGATGTTGATACATATAACCAATTGTTCTGACTAATCTGTTCATGCCAAGCAAGATTTTTTTTTTCCTTTCTTTTTCATGCTATTGACTTGAGAAAACGAAGACCAACAAAAACCATTATTAAAGAAAAAAAAAATACATATATATATATATATATGTGTGAACAAGTTAAGTAAATTGAGTTCTGCCTTGAAAGATAGGCAAAATAACTTACAAGTAACCTAGCTGGCTAACTACATTTCATAAAAGAAAAGATTTCACACAATTAATTAAATTACAACTCATACATTCGGCCAAAAAGAAAATTTACAACTCACATTACCTTCAGTATGATACCATACTTTTTATTTTAGGAGGCACTACTTAACTCAAATGATGTAAAGCAAACCCAAACCAAATTAAGAACGTACAACGCAATACAGCACTAGCTATGAAAGGAGAAGCTAATATTAATCAACTATTGCCCACCCATCATCGGGCTTCATTATTTGGGCCTGATTCTACATGCTCTGGTCGTAGTCAATACTGGTTATAACTTCACCTTCATCACCTCTACATCAACAACGTAAGCATTTGCAGGTGACGTCGCAAGCAAGTAGTCGGTCTCTTTGGGAGAGGCATCAGGCTTCCCCCTTTAGCTCCATAGCTACTTCTTTCAGCGTAGGCCTATCCCCTCCTTTCAAACTTAAACATCTTTTAGTCAGATGGGCAACTTGTTCAACTATTTCAAAGCTTCCCTCTTTGATTATTGAGTTATTATCACAAATGGTACCTGAACTTATCCTCTATTTTATCGATGGTACCTGAACTTCAATTTTAATCACAACCAGTACCTGAACTTTTCGATTTCATTTTAAATGGTACCTAAGGCCACCTTCGATCACTATTCCGGCCAAAAAAGCCAAATCTAAAAAAAAAAACAAAAAACAAAAAAACAAGTTCAAGGCAAGTCTATTACCAAAAAATCATCACTATATATGATCGCAACCCTTGAAATCATCAAAAATCATCACTATGATCGCCTCTCATGCCGTTTTTAGTCGGAATAGTGATCGGAGGTGGCTCTAGGTACCATTTAAAATGAAATCGAAAAGTTCGAGTACTGGTTGTGATCAAAATTGAAGTTCAGGTACCATCGATAATATTGAGGTATAGTTCAGGTACCATTTGTGATAATAACCCTTGATTATTTCAAGACGAAGAATCTGATCCAAGCGATTCTCTAACACCGACGTTACAAAAAAGTTCGCTAGGTTTCTCTCTGACTCATGCTTCTTGTCAGAAATTGCCACTTGACTCGTTATTAGCTCCACAAGGACAACACAGAAGCTATAGACTTCTCCTCTGTCAGTGTGTTTGACTGGACATCTTTAGACTTCAGGGTCTAGGAACCCACACTACTAGTTAAAGTAGCAGTACACAAATTTTAAACCTATTGACTTTCACACTGATAAAAAATCTGTGGGATTTGATCTTTAGCTACAGACATCAGTGTGAGATGATCAACTGGACCCTACAACGCATATGTTGCCAATATTACTCACGGAAATTTGTGTGACATAAAGTTTCTCATAAATATCCGTGTATCCCAAATATTAAACAGATATTGACATCTGTGGGAAAAGTTCTACACACAGATATATGTGTGTAATAACAAAATATAATTTATCAAATACTTTTATATACATAGACATCTGTAGCAAACGTTTTACACACAGATATCTGTGTCTAATAACAAAAATATGATTTATTAAATTATTATATTCTCACAGACATCTGTAACAAATGTTATACACACAAATATCTGTCTAATAACAAAAATATAATTTATTAAACTATTGTATACTCATAGACATCTGTAACAAAGTTATACACACAAATATCTGTGTCTAATAACGAAAATATGATTTATTAAACAAATATATACTTATAGATATCTGTGACAAAGGTGTTATTCACTGTCATCCGTGTCTAATAACAAAATATCATTTATTAAACAATTTTATACGCATAGACAATTATAATTTTTTAATTCTTTCCCTAAAATTAAAAAAAAATTAATAGATTTTGAATTTCAAAACAGAATTTATGAATAACAATTACTCACAATAATAAATAATAAGAGTAAGTAAAAATTACTCATAGAAATCAGTGTGAGTAAACAATTCTCACCAAAATCAGTGTGAATTTTTTTTTTTTTTTTTAAAAAAAACCCCACCCCATTCCCACCCTTGATGGGGCTCGAACTCCTGACCTCTTATATATGAAACCAAAGCCTTACCACCCCACCAAACACACACACCCAAATCAGTGTGAATTTAAACGAATTTGAATTAACTAAGTACACAAATGTCGATGAAAACTCTAACTCCACCGTTTTATGTGTGTAATAAATATGCATTTATACATCTCTCTCTCTATGAGATCTATCTTCAATAGTATTCTTCAACAGTTCACACATATCTGAGTCAAGTGCATAACTAGTCAGATTCTTTAGAGTGGAGGACTTGGTCTGAGGTAAGTCTTGCTGCGACTTGTTGGCAATGATTTAAGCCCAGATCTGTTATTCCTAAGGAGAGGAATTAGTTTTCATCCCCTTATCCTCCTTGTATCATTTTTTTAGTTTGGGTTGCACAAAGCTGAGATTAAAGACGGTTACCAAGTTCTGAGTTTTGATTAATTACTTTGAAGAAATTTTGGTCGAAATCAACGTCTCTCAGAATTATAATGTCCCCAACATCGATAAGTTTGCCAAGACCTTCCTCCTAATCGGCAACCCCGAAGAGAGTTACAGGAGGCTCAAGAAAAGGGAGAGAGACGAGATCGAGATCGGGATCTAATCATTATCACTAAATATAATTATATTGATTAAAATCATATTATGTAAATTAAAAAAAAATGCTAAAATTATAATTTTATTTTGAGATCAGTTCTCACACTGATGTTAAATACCAAAGATTTTTAATGGTATATCGGTGCAGAGGTGGGTCCCACTAAATATTCACACTGACTTATTTATCTGTGGGGGAAGGTCAAAAACCACCCTACCAAATAGAACAGACGTAACATCTGTGAGTGTAGGGTAGCCATTGGGCTTCCCACACAGATTTCAGTAGCTATTAGAATTTATACTCAATGATTTCAATCAGTGTGTATAGCTCTTTTTGCTAGTAGTGCCAAGCGTACCTTTCACTGGACAGATGTGGACAGCTGATTTTGATCTTTATGAATGAACCTATTTCAAATTAAAGCTTTAAAATTTGACTCTTTGGCTGTGAATCGAATCCTCGTCCAACAGTATATTCGTTGCATCCAACGGAAAAAAACCTTGTTTTTGTCTGAGATAGTGTAAGAAGGGGGCAGATCGAACACACTGCCTCTATACAAGGAGGAGTCATATGAATTGTTGGGCCAACAATTTCGGGACGTGGTTACCATTACTTGCAACTCACCCTCACCCATAGAAATGTTAGTAATGTTTGTGGGGAAGTATTAGCTATCCAAGAACTTTAAGGATGGTCGTTGTGAGGTGTGTTGTCGCAAGTGATCTTGAATGGCTAAGCATCTTGTCCCGGCACATAAAGGTAACAATCATCACTCAAACCGAACGAATATGGAATTCATGAGACACCACCACAACTTTCATTGCAGTCAGGCGGGGCTTGAGCAGCTGCTAGCATTGTTGTTGCTGCAGTGGCTAATAGCACTGCCAAAGAGAGTTGCAAAAGAAGCAATCTTCCATGTAAGCAGGCCATGGCACCACTAACTACTACGTAATAAGAGGGAGAATAGTATTGCTGCAAATTTTATTGTGTGTGTTGAAGTTGTGAGAAGCTAAGCTTAGCCTAAATGGTGTTTTACAGCTGGGCAGGGCCATGCCGGGCCATTTGGTTTGGGGAAATGTCATCCTTATTTCTCTACTTCTCTTCCAGCTATAATGTCCATGTCCAGATTGAGGTCTTTCTTTATTTTTTCATGCATGTGATCAATGTGATGTTATATAACGAGGCTTGATCACCTAAGTGATAACTTTTAAAGAACTGTGAGTAACAAATAAATCTGAAGTAACAATTTAAAACTGTGCGTTGATTTTTAGCCGTTAGATTCATCTATCCTTTACAGTCGCTTCAAAATTGTCTCACAGGTGAGCATGCCTCGTTATATATACATATGTGTGTGTGTGTGTCTGTATATATATATATATATATATATATATATATATATATATATATATGCACACAGTCTGGCTACGGTGCGGACGTCCGTACCGTGCGGATGGTACGGATTTCCCATTTTCCCCCACTTTCACATCACATTTTCACATCTTAACCGTTCAGTTTTTAGGTCCTAATGTATAGATCATCTGTGCAAAATTTCAGCCAATTTGGTGATCGTTAAGATATCCAAAATTGCAAATTACAACAATGTACGCGAACGGTTCTGGTTCGACAGATTCGGTTCGTTCGTGTAAATTACAGTTTTGGATGCCTTAACGATCACCAAATTGGCTGAAATTTTGTGGAGATGATCTATACATTAGGAACTGAATGGTTAAGATCAAAATATGTGATCGGAAAGTGGGTGAAAACCTGAAATTCGTACCGAAATTTCGGTACGGACGTCCGCACCTGAGAAAAATCCTATATATATATATATATATTGTTATAAACTAGAGAATAAGAGAGAGATAGAAGAGAGAAACAAAATATGGAGGAGGTAAAGATGTGTATTTCATTCTCATTAGACCCCTTTATATAGGAGTAATGTTTACATCATAAGGACATAACTAATGAGTATTTACAGTGGACAGCCACATATATATAATATTTATAACACTCCCCCTTGGATGTTCACCACTAAATAATGGTGTTGGACGCGCTTAATGTTGCCTCGTCAAAAACCTTGCCAGGCAACAAAAACCCAGTGGGACAAAAACAACCCTGGTCGAAGGAGAAAAAGAGTACAACGCGCATATGTCCTAGGTAGCATGATTTTGAATGCTCCACCTGATGAGAATCTCCCCCTGATTTTTGCAAGCTTCAATCATGTATGTAATAAAATACATGCACCATGTATATTAGATATGGTGTGTCGATTACATAGGTGAGACTATGTGTGCTTTGCATAAAAGGGGACTCATCATGAATTGCAATTCCTGCGAAGGTTAGGGTAGTACCAATAAAACTATGATAATAAATCTTACCTCAAGTAGAACCAATTTCATATGCTCAAATTATAGATAAAAATATTAGTTAAAGAATAACAATATAAAGGAACAACAATTGACACATTTACCTTTATACAATATTCCGAGCATTGAAATTTATGTATGACATACTTAGCCATAGATATCAATTTGTGTAATTGATAATTTCATATAGGCTCAATATGAGCTCTAGATAAATTCATAACTTCGTGGAAGTTAGAATATGTTGCAACATTGTGAGCATGATTCAAATTCGATTTCTTAGTCTTGTCATAGTACTCATTGAGGCAATAAGTTACTTTGACTGTAAATGAATGAGTATCTATGAAACTTTAGACCTTTTGTTTCCATGAGTGAGCCTTAAGCTCTTTTACTCATTCATGGACTTGCCTTTGGCAATATGAATCCATTAAGGATTTGGTTAAGCAATATGCTTATAATGACACATAGGATTTGGGGATTTGCTTTTAGCAATTTGCCTTTAAGATCTTCACAATAATCATGACAACCTGCTATATGCCTCTCGTCAATATAACAGCTATATGTAACACTGTACTTATAGAAAAGTTGTCGCTTGGAGAAGAATGATAAGCCCATGTCTCTATAAAGAGACTTGTGTCATAGTGATTTCAATTCACTTTAGTACACCCTTTGTTATTTTTAGGGTAGATAAAGTCCAAGTATATCATCACGTTTACAATATTTAAAATCATTGGAATTACCTCTTTCCAATTTGGCCAATAGTATGATTTGTCGACACAATGAAACGTGGTAGTATATAGCCCTTGATGATATTTAGTTGCAACTACAGATGAGATATCATCAATAATCATCAATTAGAGATCTATCACACATTCAAAATATATGCATGCATTAGCTATAATAAGCTTATTCATATCAGGTACCCATGCCTCTTTTAGGGCATTTGTTGTCTCTCAAGGACAAATTAATTAAAGAATGTGGATCTTTGTATAACCTCATAACGAGTGTTATATGGCTTGTATAATCTTCCCTTATAGGGAGATTAAAACCTTGGACTTGGTGGATATATCCCACATAATGCACGCCGTTACAATAGTGTTTCCTCCCCCTAACGGCGGGAAGACCATCTAGTTTGACCATTCGCAAAATATGCGGGCAAAAAAATTTGGATTGGAAATCCATTGGTGGGTGGCGAGCCCAAACGAATTTTTAGGTCAAAAACTTATCGTTAATAAGTGTCACTTTCTCAATTTCTCATAATTGATTGAGACTTTTTCTTAAGATAATAATAAGACATGGTGGATAAATATCACACACCAATTCATATCGTTTTTCATAATATTTCTCCCCCTAATGACGGGAGAATTGTCTTATTAAAGTGACAACTCGCAGATATGCGATAAATTATAATATTCTCGTTAGGAAAGTTTGCAATTATTGTTGTATTATACAACAATGTAAAGTATGTAGATTAGTCTACATGACATAGTAGATAAAATAATGACACATTGGTCACGCCAAAATAATTTTATTTGGCTCAATGAAATTTTTAATTCATGATATAGTATACAGTAGTATACTCATAGTTGATTAATACAACATAAAGTCGGTGGAAATTTCATCACCAATATATGCAGTGGTAATTCCATATATGTAACATAATATGAGCTCAGTTGGAGTCGGCCATCAATCAAGATCTGCAGCTCTTGAGATGATTGTTACCTTAGCTTTTGGAAGCATCAATTGTGAAAAATTATCAACAATTGCAATGGATTATGTCCATAGTTGCATTATATGCATGCAAGACAACTATGTTTGTCATTATATTTATCATGAACATTCATGGTTCAAAATGAATTTATTAATGAACACATGGTTCATATTATTGTTTGACACTGAAAACAAATGTCAAAATTATATACTCAAATTTCGAGTCTGGGACAGTAGTCCATATGGGTATAAGCATATACTCCAATAATAATAGATTTAGGGACCATAGCCCTCATACTCAAAACATTTGGTTTGAGTCTTCACAATTAGAAGCATGTTCTAAAAGTGGAATGAACAGAGGTTCACATGTACTCATAAAGAGAAGGGACAAAGGTCCTGACATAATTGGAGATCAAGAAACAAGAGGTTTCGATCTATTTGATTGTATAACAATCAGCGGAGGAATTTTAAGTCCTCATGAAATTGAATCAAGAAACATGTAGTTTCGATCTCATTATAAATTGACAATTTTATATCAAATTATTAGATAAGATAATAAGAGGAGATCAAACTGAAGTCGTCAAACTCATGAAAAATACATACCTCGATTCTGTAGGAAATATAATTAATATTGTTGATATCAATTGGTGAGTAACAGAATATTCTAAAATAGAGACAGATTCATTTAGAGTCAGTAATTGAAACATGCATTAATATAACATTGTAACAAAATAATCATAAATTTGGTGTAGTCTAGTTGGTTAATATATTTGGTTTGCATCCAAAAAGACCTGGGTTCAAGTCCCAGCTATGGAAAATAATTTTGTTATTTTTTCACAAACGACATAATCATATGAGGTAGATATGACAAAAATAATCATAAGTAATAAATGTTCATTATGATTGCATAAAATAAATAACAATGGTAAGTATCGAATAATAGTAATAGAATGAGTTACTTATAACAATAATTACCGGAGAATGGTAATAAAATTGATAATAAAATGAGTTATTAATAACAATAACTACCAAATAATGGTAATTAGAAATATTATCATGATAATTGTAACTTTTGCAACAAATAATTATGTTTAATCGGTGCCAGAACATAGGCTTAAAATGACTAAACAAAATAAATAGAGACAAAAAAAACGCCTAAACATAGGCTTAAAATTTATCGGTATCAAGAAAACCGCCGCTGATCATGTAATCAATATGTTTTCCATTGTCCACAAAAAAAATCAGGACTTTGAGCTTGTTATCTTCACTGACAGATTCTCCACATAATTTTAGTTGGGAGGTAATCATATGTTTAGCGGAATTGAAAATCAGTGACAGATTTAAAGTTCTGAAGGCGCAAAATGCGTCCATTCATATCGTGCTCTAGATAGAACAATGGTTTTCTGGTGAGCAAATTGATCAGCCAATGCTTGCCAAATCTCAAGTGGATCTTTCACCGTAAGGTAATCATCTTTTAGGATCTTATCAAGATGATAACGCAAGAAAATCATAGGCTTGGCGGGATCTTGCACAGATGACTTATTGTCAACTTTGATGGCATTTCCAAAGTTTTTAGCCATAAGGTGAATTTCAGCATCAAATAGTTCTTGTCAGAAATTTTAAGAGGATCATAGTCCAATTTTGTTAGATGCGTCATCTTTTTACAAAGAGAAAAGATGAGATATATTAGGATCCATAATTATTAGAACACTATGTTCTATGAAAAATTCATATACGAAACAAAGGTTTCGAAGAGTTCATATATGAACAATGGATCCCATAGGGAACACACGAGAAAAACATTCGTGTGATGTCTATAGAACCATAGGTTCTAAGACTACTCGGTCAGAGGACTCGAGTCTTAAGCAATGGAACATGTAGTTCTCATTGTCGTATATGAAATATAAATTTTCAACAATTATATTATATAAAAGATACATACAAATACATGTAAATGATCGCATAAAGAAAATTGATATTCATCTAGGAGAGAAAGAAGAAAAACTCATAGATCATTAGCCTTGGTCATAAGCAACTATGTTGCACCATAAGGCTTGCGGATCATCATGGAGTTCAAAGAAGAAGAAGAAGAAAAATAAGAGCAAATTCGTGCTGATAACGTGTTATAAACTAGAGAATAAGAGAGAGATAGAAGAGAGAAACAAAATATGGAGGAGGTAAAGATGTGTATTTCATTCTCATTAGACCCCTTTATATAGGAGTAATGTTTACATCATAAAGACATAACTAATGAGTATTTACAGTGGACAGCCACATATATATATATATATATATATATATATATATATATATATATATATATATATATACACTAAAGCCTCGTTTGGTTGCCGGATAGGAAATTGGTTCCTTGGTCTTTCCCATGAGCACGGGAATGTAAATTTCCCACTAGTTTCCCTACCAATGTTTGGAAAAACCGGGAATGTAAAGTAATCATAAAATGTATTTTACTTTCCTTTTCGATGTTTGGTTTGTGCATAAATACGAAAGTAGGTAACATCAATTTTCCAATAATATCATTTTATCAAAACATAAACAATTTAAGATTCAAAAGTTTCTTGGATAATTTAATAATAACAACCATTAAAATAATCTTTAGAGTATATAATTAATGTGCAATTAATGCATGAAAAAGTATGAGAGAAAATGAATCTCACAAGGTGTGGGAGGATCTATTTTCCCCCCTATTTTCCCTTCATGCAAAAAAGTTGTTCATTTCCTTAGGTGTGCCAAACACAAGAAATGAGCAACTTTCTTTTCCCAAACTCTCCATTCCGCGAACCAAACAAGGCCTAATCGGTAAGCCTAATTGCTAATAGTCAATTAGCCCAGTTGCAAAGTCTTTCGTTTTTCTTTACCTTTGTTGGCACATGCTTAGTCAATCAGCCCGGTTGCCAAGTATTTCTTTTTTATTTAGTTTTGTTTGTAAATGCCCGGAAAGTCAAACAAAGGCCCAATGATAATTGCTCTTGCAAACAAATACCCCAAAAGTCAAACAGAGGCCCAATGATGATCACTCGCAAATTTTAGTTTGTAATTAAGGTCTTTCTTAGTAGTTATTACATAACTGTCCTCTTTTTTTTGTTCTTTTTTTGTTTTTTAAGTTGTGAGGCATTCATACGTGGACAAACTTGTTCTAATATTATGATAAGGTTATTTCAGCTTTGCAACAAAAATTAATTAGGGTGGCCGAAATTCTTATGAACACTATTGCAAAGTACCAATTATTCATTGTGGGATATACTTCACATTCTAAATGCACGAGGAATAAGCTTGTTAATAGTTAATTCCATTTAAGTCTTCCTAATTTTCAGTTTAGCTAGTTCATGGTATTTTTTTTCTTTTTTGTTAATCTTGAAGAGACATGTCTCTTCATTTTTTTGAGAAATAAGGTTGTTGTCTTTCTCTTCTTTGTCTTGATATACTCTTATTATTTTTTCATTCAATAAATTATCCTTGTTTCATTTAAATTTGTTAAAATTAATAATAAATAAATTATATACGACTTGTAAACAGTGGAATCTAAATTATGTGTCGTGACTTATTATATATCCTAGTCAGTTTACTAGGTTTGTGTTCATGGAGATTATATATTTATTTTTGATGACGAATAAAATTGATGTCATCACAACTCAAGATTGATGACCTCTACTCAAATCATGTTTCATTTATAGACACACACACACACTCACACCTCACCCCTTCAACAGAAACATAAATATATATATATATATATATATATATATATATACACACACATATAACAACTTAGTAATCCTTAAAGTTAATTCTCTCTATTGTTTAAATTAAGTTGACCCAAGTGAGGAAGCCAGAAATATGTTCACGTTCAGACGAGCTAGTGATTTTTTTGGTTTAGATTTGTTTGTTGCAACATTTTATCTCCGGATTAGAGGTGTTTGGACCCAAAATAAGTATTTTGGCCTGACAAGGCACGTCTTGGAGAAATTGAGCCAATATCAGTGGCTCAAGCTATATATTGTCGACAAGCTCGAAATATATATTTAGAGGCTAAATAAAGCCTACTATGGAAGTATGACAAGTCAACTTTAGCATATTTTCCTACTTCGGCTAGGAAAAACCGAGCTAGACAAGGAAGGAGGGGTGGCAGACTAACCAAATGAAATCTAAATGTGCTGAAACTTTCCAGATCCATTCTAGACAGCCCAAGGATCATTTCTTATGAAGAGTGCAAGAGCTTTTTTTGAGTGGAAGACCTTCAAACAATCAGCCCAATTTTCTACAGAAACAAAACTGGAAAACTGGACCTGTAAGAGGTCCAGCAGCATTTTCGGCCCAACCACATGGAATAAAAATCTGAAAATTTGTCAGGATGATCTACACTCATAGTGGAACATTTCATATGAAGAAGTCGAAGGCATATAATGAAGTCTTGTTGGAGAAATAATTGAAGGAATAAAGGGGCAGAAACTGACCTAAAACCAGCTCAATATTCACATGTTCATGTTTCCTACCCACATGAAGAAAACTAGATGCTTTTCTCTTTTTCCTTGGATATATTTTTCTTCTACAATCTCTTTAATAGATCATCACCACTTCCATGTTGCTGCACCTTCATGCTTTGCTTTCATTTCATCTTTTCTCTATCTTTTCCATATTTTACAAGTGAACTTAGATCTACTTTCATTATTTTTCTTCCACTCATCATTTCACTCTTCTTTTTCTTCCCTATATAAACACCTTCTCCTCTCATTCTAAAACACTCATTCACATACAACAACAACATCTCTAAGATGATCTAAGTTCTCTCTAGAGCAAACCTCTCTAAGAGCAACTCCTCTCCTTCTCTTTCTCTTAGCGGTGATCACACTCCTAGTCCTATTCTTCTCAGAAGCCGACTTTCAGTGCCACCAAACCCTCTGTCAACGTGCTTCGGTCCTAGTCTCCTCGGGAGCCGACGGTAGTGCCGCGACCACAACGGTTACAGAACCAGCCAAGCAAGGGTAACGCCCTAGCAACCCAGCCAAGCTAAAGTCACGCTTTAGCAAGATCTCAATACTTCCCGGTGATTTCGCTCTGCTCGATCTACAACATTGAGTATCGACTTGTGAACAAGAAGAAACTTCAGCAAAGTCCTCACCACGAGGCACAAAGAATCCCACGACGAGGTTGGTGCTCTCCTCGTCCACAATCGCTTGATAGAAGTCAGGTCAAGGGACACCCCCGACGACCCGCACCCGAACGGTGCTGGCACGCCCGCGCAGAAAAGAGACTATTGACCAGCTGCAGCAAAATTGGAGCCAAACATTTTGGCACGCCCAGTGGGACTACACCAAAGTCTTTTTATGTTCACCATCATTGGGATGCCAAAGGAAATTCTTTACCAAAAGAAATTCCTGAAGTCATGGCGACGATAGAAGGCTATGTGCCCATTCCCATTCCAGAGAATGCGAGCATAGAAGAGCGGCTTGATATCCCTCAAAAGAATTGTACCGCATACCATGAGAATCTGAGTAAAGCCCTCGCGGAGGACCGTCGACAGCTCGATGAGTTCACGATTCCAGAACCTGCTCGCGAAGAGGTCATTTCTGAGACTAACTTGCCTATAGGTGGCAATCAACGTAAGGGTCTCACTGTTGAGTCACAGCCTTACACAGAGGTTGTGCATGGAGAAGACGGTCCACAAGAATGTTTTTCTGACAATGAAATTGTCTCTGAACATATAGCTGATTTCTCCACTGATCAAGCCAAATATGTGGCTACTGATCAGATGCATGGGGGGCAAGATATGACCCGTGATCATCCCTTTGATCAAAAGAAGCAAGTTCATGATCATTTTAATTGTGACTCTGCTACAGGACGTCATGGGGAAGGTGATCAAAATCAGGACCAACTTAATTATCAATTAAGTTGTGGCCTACAGAAGCCAATCTGTGGCTTTATTAATCAATTCAACTTGAATTTCTTCATATATTCTTCAAGGCCAAGCGGTGGCTTTGATATATGTGGAGGGCACATCTACAACCCACGTTGCATGAACGGCCAGAACAATTATTTTAGTGGCCAAGTTGTCCTTCGCAACTGTAAATTTGAGTATCATCAATACAAGTTAACTCTTGTTTACAATTATCCAGCAAGTGAAGCTCTTGACGTGGAGAATTCAGACCAGCAAGTGGTCGTCTATAATGGCCAATCTGTGGCTAATCCTGAAGACACCATGTTCTATGACATGGTAGTTGGCGACAAAGCCGATCTTGAAACATCTTCATCTCCAAAAGTGCAATTGAAGATCATGCTTCGCCAACCAACAAAGATACTTGGGGGGCAAGATTACCCCTCTCTCGAGCCAAATTCCTCCAAATTCTTCAAGGAGAAGTATCTTTGTTCTTTTCCTACAAGCTCTCACAGGAGGGATTTTTACCCTACAAATTTTGATACATCGGAGCTTGGAATGAAGCATAGATGGCCTCCCCCGTGGTCTTCTAGAGGTTAGCCAAACGTGTCGCTGTTAGCTCCTTGTTTTGTTGTTAATTTTCTGTTAGTTTTTAGTTTTTTACCTTTATTTTCATAGTAAAAAAAAAAAAAGTTGAATTTGGTAAGGGGTTGTGAATCATAACGGAATAGGTGAAGTCTCTTTTGTTAATATTGGCCTAAACTCCTTATTGGTGCCTAGTTCAGGTCCCTTAAGGTTAAGGGCGGCTTTTATTAACACTTGTTGAACTGTCTTCACACTTATGACCTTTCTCATCTTAGTAAGTATAGCCTATGTGAAATGGTGTCTAGAAAGGGGACAACGTTCATGACAGGTTCTTGAATCCAGAAGTGCGTGCAAATGGGCCTAAACCACTATGTGGGAGTAGTTCATGCCAAAATGGATTCTGCCTCTCTTGTTCGCCCTCCCCCACCTGGCCATTTCAGTAAGGTTGCCCAAAGGATTTGAAAGAAAATTTGTGTCTAGGCGACTATACTTGGGCCGCATGTCTAAACCTTGATTCACATTGTCTTATTGAATTCAACTACTTATAAAAAATAATAATAATAATAAATAAATAAATAAAAAATTAAAAAAAAAAAATTTAGTGCAATCCATAATTACTGAGGAGTCAAAACACTGAGGGATTAATTTATTAGCCAGTCTCTTCGCATAAGCCTTCGTGGGAAATTCTAGTGTTCCTACACTCGCGAAGCCCATTCATGAAGGCCTGTTTTTGAGGCCCACTATACAATACTAAGCCCATTTAGCCTAACAAAAAAAAAAAATCATTAATACAACTCTTAAGGGGCAATTCTAAGTGTTCCTACACTCGCAAAGCTACTAAGCCGAGTCAGCGGCTCCAGAAACTTTTTCCAACTTTGCCTTCGCAGGAAAGGCTGAGCTCAAGGGAAATGTGAGAGCCACCACCGTGACCACCACCTCCATCGGAAGTAGTCTTCATGTTACCAAAGATGTCCTCACCATGCATGGGGAACAGAGGAAGGGTTTCAATCTCCATGTTCATAGATCCATAACCACCATAGTTCCCCATCTGCCCGTTAAAAGCAATCACACCAGCTGAAGAAGCAGAAGCAGATGCAGAAGATTCTAAGTTAATATACTGATCCTCAGGTTTCCAATTGGTACCATTGTCATCACCAACAAGCCCTGATCTTTGCATGGGCACATGAACATTCGAAGTGGACCTCTTCTTCCGCTTCTCCCGAGCCCTTTGGTTCACGAACCAAAAATAGACGTTCTTGAACTCGATCTTGCCGTACCATTTCAGCTGGAGACAGATCCTCTGAATCTGCTCTATAGTTGGGGACCTAACTCCCTTATTGTAGAAAAGCTCCTTGAGGATTCTTATCTGATTTGTAGTGGGATTCCACCTGTTCCGCCTACAAAGCATGTTAGCACTACTCCCGGCTGCTTTGTTACTTCCTCCATCCTCGGTTGGTTGCTGGGTTTGTGGTTCCATTGGTGAAGGATTGAGAGAATGCGAGAATTGAAGAATGGTGGTGACAAGTAATTAAGAAAGATTGCTGTTAGAAATATTGGAGTTGATGAAATGGTTTTGGGATTGGAGATTGTGGAGGAAGATATAGGCATGAAAATATCCACCCTTGGATGGACGGTCAAAGAGAAGAGTCAAACTAAGTGTCAGTAAAGCGTGATTAAAGTTGCCTTAAATCTCAGAAAAGAATGGATTATTGGCGCGAGGGAACCGAACGGTTTCCGAGGAGGTAACTGTTCTTTTCACGAGATTATTTTTCACGACTGTTGTTTTTCAACGAGTGATTAGTGCCTTAAATCTCGGAAAAGAAGGAGTTATTGTCGCTAAGAGTTTTGAGTTGGGAGCCAGCAAGTGGATCCAAAAGATACATATGTCCTCAAAAACCTCGCCGCGATGCTCTTTTAGATGCGGAGCATATTTAAAAAGTTCATATTATTTTCAATATACAACTATGGGGGCCTATATTTGGGGCCTTGCGAGACACGTTGACTCAGCTTCTCACGGATATTTGGATATCAGGATAAGAAAATATTATTGTATTCATAAAGTGGCTTTGCGGCCAAAAGCAGTACATTCATTACAAAGCCAAAAGTGGCTAGAATACAAAACAAGAATCTTCGGATTATCTTCTAAATCTTTTCTCAAGTGGAAGCAGCTATGGAATCCAACGTCGGGTTGAGCCGCGCCATTATCTCAAGGAGGGGCAGACTTCAGGGAAGGAAAAAGAGGAGTAACGGAGCCCCCGCGCCCTTTTACATGGAAGCGGTAGAGGAATACAACATAGGTTTGGCCAACACCATTATTCATGAGAAGGGGAGACTCCAGTGAAAGAAAATGGAGCCTCCAAGCCCCCTCAATTGGAAGCAGCTATGGAATCCAACGCCGGGTTGAGCCGTGCCATTATCTCCTGGAGGGGCAGAGAGTGAAGGAACCGAATATCAGCTTGAGTCTCTGCACCCCCTCTAGCCTTGGTAACCACTATTAGCTGGACGTGAAGTACAGGAACAGCCATTCTGTAGCTTGAACCCATTCCTTCAAAGAGTCCATCCCTTCTCATCCCTCCAAGATTCTATCAAGAAGAGAAAGGGGGAGAAGGAGGTGAGAACCAAAGCCCCTTCCATCTGGAGGGCACAACACGGGCCAGGTCCAGAAGAAAGGAAACAGAGGAGGAAAGATGAACCTCAGAGTGGCCGTCCTCCCTCTCCCCGTTTCGCTCCGCGTATGGGATTTTCTCAAAAAATGATCTTACATGACCGGAGATCCCACACTTGGAGCCCCCTCGTGTTTCTAAACCAATCTGAAGCCTGGCATTTTTGTTGCAGAACTCCAGAAGGACGAAACAAGGGGTTGCCTAAGATTACGCCATAAGGCCTAACTCAGGCTTAAGATTAAGCCATAAAGCCTAAAATTTAGAGGCTAAAGGTCATTTCATGAGGGGAAGATTTGTGAAGAAGGAGAAAAAGAAGCAAGGATTGAAAGGCCATTTCTCGAATATTTCAGAAAAGTTGTTGTGAGTATTCCCTTCCTGAAATACAACTATTTATAGGGACTTCAGGCAAATCCCCACCCTTGGATAAAGCTCAATTTCAAAACCGATGTCAGTAAATCGAGATTAGTGATTCCAAATCTCGGGAAAAAAGGGACTAGCAGCATGTGAGGAGCGATTTTTGAGGAGTTAGCTATTATTAGAGGAATAATAGCATGTGGGGAAACCGAACGGTTTTCGAGGAAGTAACTGTTCTTTTCACGAGATTATTTTTTCACGACCGTTGTTTTTCAACGAGTGATTAATGCCTTAAATCTCGGAAAAAAAGGGATTAACAGCATGTGAGGAGACCGAACGGTTTTCGAGGGGGCCTACAGAGATTGGCCCGCGAATCTCAATCTCAAGCAAAATTCCTCCACGCGGAGTTCCGCCACAATGGCACCAGCTTCGGCCTGAGTGGCCCATTCTCTGGCACGGGCCAGGTTGCGGCCCATTTCTTCAGAAGCAGCCAAAGGTTCATCGAGTTGGGCTTCTTTTGCAGCAGTTGCATTCTCAACAGAGAGCCAGCAAACAAGGCAGATACTTGTTGCTATACACATGGCGAAGCTACCACCAAGGAAGAGAAGGATACTCATTCGCGATCAAAAGCAGTCTCCTTCGCATGGGGGGCACGCTAAAGTTCTGATCTCCTACAACCTGCCCAAGTTTCGCCAGATCCATGGGGGGCAATAAAGTTGGCAAAGGAAGCATCAGTTCATAACAAAGGCAATCCAGATTGTGGCATTCAAGCTTTATGGCCTATTTAGAGGCCTATATGGAATCAGTCAAGTATTATCAGTCAAGCCAATACAAGTGGCTTTGGAGCAACAACATTATAAGAGCAGTGCTGATTCAAGACCTCTTCAGTCAAGACGAAGACCTTTTGACTTCGAGGTCTGGGGGGCAATGTTTGGACCCAAAATAAGTATTTTGGCCTGACAAGGCACGTCTTGGAGAAATTGAGCAAATATCAGTGACTCAAGCTATATATTGTCGACAAGCTCGAAATATATATTTAGAGGCTAAATAAAGCCTACTATGGAAGTATGACAAGTCAACTTTAGCATATTTTCCTACTTCGGCTAGGAAAAACCGAGCTAGACAAGGAAGGAGGGGTGGCAGACTAACCAAATGAAATCTAAATGTGCTGAACCTTTCCAGATCCATTCTAGACAGCCCAAGAATCATTTCTTATGAAGAGTGCAAGAGCTTTTTTTGAGTGGAAGGCCTTCAAACAATCAGCCCAATTTTCTACAGAAGCAAAACTGGACCTGTAAGAGGTCCAGCAGCATTTTCGGCCCAACCACATGGAATAAAAATCTGAAAATTTGTCAGGATGATCTGCACTCATAGTGGAACATTTCATATGAAGAAGTCGAAGGCATATAATGAAGTCTTGTTGGAGAAATAATTGAAGGAATAAAGGGGCAGAAACTGACCTAAAACCAGCTCAATATTCACATGTTCATGTTTCCTACCCACATGAAGAAAGCTAGATGCTTTTCTCTTTTTCCTTGGATATATTTTTCTTCTACAATCTCTTTAATAGATCATCACCACTTCCATGTTGCTGCACCTTCATGCTTTGCTTTCATTTCATCTTTTCTCTATCTTTTCCATATTTTACAAGTGAACTTAGATCTACTTTCATTATTTTTCTTCCACTCATCATTTCACTCTTCTTTTTCTTCCCTATATAAACACCTTCTCCTCTCATTCTAAAACACTCATTCACATACAACAACAACATCTCTAAGATGATCTAAGTTCTCTCTAGAGCAAACCTCTCTAAGAGCAACTCCTCTCCTTCTCTTTCTCTTAGCGGTGATCACACTCCTAGTCCTATTCTTCTCAGAAGCCGACTTTCAGTGCCACCAAACCCTCTGTCAACGTGCTTCGGTCCTAGTCTCCTCGGGAGCCGACGGTAGTGCCGCGACCACAACGGTTACAGAACCAGCCAAGCAAGGGTAACGCCCTAGCAACCCAGCCAAGCTAAAGTCACGCTTTAGCAAGATCTCAATACTTCCCGGTGATTTCGCTCTGCTCGATCTACAACATTGAGTATCGACTTGTGAACAAGAAGAAACTTCAGCAAAGTCCTCACCACGAGGCACAAAGAATCCCACGACGAGGTTGGTGCTCTCCTCGTCCACAATCGCTTGATAGAAGTCAGGTCAAGGGACACCCCCGACGACCGCACCCGAACGGTGCTGGCACGCCCGCGCAGAAAAGAGACTGTTGACCAGCTGCAGCAAAATTGGAGCCAAACAAGGGGAAAGCTTGTTGTAATTGCCTAATTGGTCCCATTTTATATCGAAGTCATCTATGTACTTGTTTTTTTGTGAGAACTATTCACGTGTTCTTTAAAGTGTACGTAATCGTAATTAGTAGATGCATGTTATACTGATTAATTATGAAGAAAAATTATTTTTTTTAAAAAAAAAAGAGGATCAAAGGATTTCACTCCTACCCCTATGGTGACTCGAACCCATGATCTGGATCTTAGGTAGTGGGTGCTCTAACCACTGAGCTAACACCACTTCATCCATGAAGAAAAATTAAAGTGTTGCTTAAAAGAAGGAATAATTCATACGCAAGGAGTAATAAGAAGAGGCGAAAATTTTTTTGTAAGCGAAGTACGAGTAATTTAGGGTATATTTCTTCTATAGCACCTGAGGTATGGCCAATTGGACACTTTAAAGAGGACAATTTGATACTTGAATTTAGGCTCCGTTTGACCTTTTGGTACTTCTGTTAATTTTTCAGTTGAATATAAAGATAAAATTGACATATAGAATATTTGTATAAAAACAAAATAAATAACATAAGTTTTGTGGGTGGATGGCCGTTCTTTATAATTATATGGGTATGAATTAATGCTTTTGGGTTATGTTGAAGATGAAATAATCGAACTTTATGTTTAAGAAATCCAATCATCGTGATTTGAACACCCATGATCCACCGAACTATGTCTAATCTATCGAAAGTAGTCTCATGGGTGTTTAAATGACGATGACTAAATTTTGTAAACATAAAATTCAATTATGCTATTTTCAACATAACCCAAAAGCATTAATTCTTGTTCATTTGCTCTAAAAGGACTCAAAAAATGGTGAAGACCCAGTACGGAGGGCCATTAACCTACAAAACTCATGTTTTTTATTTTAGTTTATTTTTAACGTTTTGGTCAAAAAGGAAATTTACAACAGACATTACTGTCATTACATGCAGCACTGCAGCAATATGATTACATTCTTTTTATTTAACGTGACACTACTCAAAAGGAGCAAAGCAAATTAAGAACAACTCCATACATAACTAGCTGCGAAAGAAGAAGCTAGCTAATTGATGAATCTCCCACCGTCAACAGGCTTCATCACTTGTGATTGATTCTGCATGCTTTGGTCGTAATCGAGATTGGTTATGACTTCACCTTCATCACCTCTAACATTAACAGCGTAAGCGTTTGAAGCTGATATCGCGTGCAAGTAATAATCAGTCTCTTTAGGTGAGGAGTCAGGCTTTCCCCCTAGATGCTTTGCCATAACTGCCAATGTTCCATCTAGTTCCATAGCTACTTCTTTCATGGCAGGCCTATCCCTTCTTTTCAAACTTAAAACATCTTTTGGCGAGATGGACCGTTTATTCAGCTATTTCAAAACTTCTCTCTTTGATTATTTCATGATCAAGAATCTGAGCGAAGCAAATATTCTCTTCCACCGACGTAACAAAAAAGTTTGCTAGGTTTCTCTCTGCCTTCGGCTTCTTGTAAGAAATTGTCACTTGACTCGTTATTAGCTCCACAAGGATGAGCCCGAAACCAAGAATTGAAATATCGCAGATATTTCTGATATATCCCCCGATATCTCCCTTCTTTAGAGAAACCGATATATCATAGGGGAAAATATCTTATCTTTCACCCTTTCTGCAAAATTTCTCGAATATCGTCAAATATCCTCATATATAAGATATTTAGGATATATCCCAATAAAGTGAAGAAATATCTGTAAACTCTGATGGAAAAAAAAAAACAGTTATTCACAGATAAACATATATTATGGAATATGCAAGTATGTGGGGTGTAAAATTTTAACAACGGTTTTTAATAAGGACTTGGCCTAATAAATAGGCAAATTAACCTGTTTAGGAAAAGTACCTTGAAGTAAAACCTCTGAAGATAGATTTGAGTGAAGAGAAATCCCCTCAAGACGAATCTAGGTAAGAAGTAATTCCCTAAATGCAAATTTGTACGAGGATAGATCTCCTCAAGGTGAATAGAAGTGAGGAGAAATCTCCTCAAAATGAATCTGGGTGAGGAGTAGTACTATACCTTTAAAAGGAAATCCGAGTGAGCAGTGGAACTCAGGTGAGGAAAATTCTCTCAAGACGAATCTGGGTGAGAAGAATTCATGATGGAGCAATTTCAACAGAAGAAAATAAACTTGATGGAGCCATGTTTCAAAAAGTAACTCATTGTAGTTCAAAAACTTGATGAAACCACCTAAACTCTCTTTTTGGATGTAGATGAAGTTGAAATTCATATCTATTTATATGTAAATCCAATAAATTGACTCTTTGAAAAAATATATATTTCCCAGAATATCCCTGATATTTTCAATATCTCCTTTTTGTTGAGAATATATATTCCACATAGGAAAAATGGAATCTAGTCTATGGGTTTATGAGGGTTTGAACCACTTTATCAGTTGCCAATTAGTTTTGGATATGAACCCCAAATTACTTTATCATGGTATATGTTAACGTTAGTGATCCGTGGGGATCTCTAGTTAGCTATAAGAAAGAGAGAGAGAGAGAGAGAGAGAGAGAGATTGACACAAGATGTATAGTGGTTCGCCTCCGCATGAGCGGGAGACTACGTCCACTTGAAAGCTATACTAGTGTGTCGAGCCTTGCGGCCTAACAAGATTACAAGAGATGTAATGAATGTCTTGAGTTGTGGGAGGAGGCATTCCTTTTATAGATGAAGGAATGCCCTTCCTCTACTTAATCTTCGATGTGGGACAAGTTTCCACATAATTCTAGTCTATTTAACATGCAGAAAGCTATGTTATGGAGGCATGTTGGCAAGGGCGGGAAGGTGGCTTCCCGGTGGCGGATTTGCGACTTCCGGATACCGCCGCGTAGCCTGAACATAGGGCTACACGATGCATGTCTCGGTTGGGCCTTGCCATGTCTTGTGGATGTCCCAAAGTAGGTGTTACTTATGCTTGGTGATGTAGTAAATACTCCATATTATTGGAGGTATGTACAAGTCCCCGAAGTGCCCGAGTAAGAGGAGCTTCTTGGTTGGGGAGTTCAAATCATGAAGTCATCAAGCATAAGTAACCGGGCGGTACGGAGCCCACAAGTCCCCGAACTCCGTAAGCAAGAAGGGACTCGTTAACCTGCACAACAAAAACAAAAAGCAGGCATACGTAGAATGCTCGTTGCATTGGGCAAAAAATGTGAGTTGCATTGATATGTGTTTGGCATATAGAAACGTATGAGGTGCGTGATACATGTTGATGTATACACGCGAATGGCGTCGAGTACGATCGATTTAAGACGTACAAACTCGAGAGCGCGTATGGCAGTGTGAGCATATGGATTGCATATGATAAATGGAAGTTGTATGAGCGCTGCGAAGGTAAGCGTTTGTTTGGTTGTCGCTTGTATTAATGGAACGCGAAAAGAATTTGATATGTCGCGGGCGACAAATGGTAGAAAAATTCCATGTTCCATTAACATGTGGTGTGTCGAGTAGAATGCCGGGAAGGCGTGAGCGGGAAGCTCAAGGGGGATGAGCGGAAGCTCGTGAGCGGAAGCTCAATGGGGTTGCCGGGAAGGCATGAGCGGGAAGCTCGTGAGCGGAAGCTCAAGGGGTGCCGGGAAGGCATGAGCGGGAAGCTCGTGAGCGGAAGCTCAAGGGGTGCCGGGAAGGCATGAGAGGGAAGCTCGTGAGCGGAAGCTCAAGGGGTGCCGGGAAGGCATGAGCGGGAAGCTCGTGAGCGGAAGCTCAAGGGGTGCCGAGAAGGCATGAGCGGGAAGCTCGTGAGCGGAAGCTCAAGGGGTTGGGCCCCTGCTAGGCCCGCTAGAGAGTCCCCGACTCCCCAGCCATGTTTGTTGAGGGGGAGCTGCACGGGGTTAACTGCCGGATCAATGGCTGCCGTAGGCTGTGTTAACTAGTCCCTTGCTGCCGGATCAATGGCTATTATGAGGCGTTGCCTGACCGCTTGGCGGTTTTGGTCGTAGACCGTGGACTCGTAAAGTTTGTATGTGCACGAAAAAATGACAAAACACACAGAGCAAGCATGTATAGACATGGCATGTGCGGTAGCTCAAATTGCAAGAGCGTAAGAGATAAGATGAAGCTACTTATCTTGTGTCAATTAGGGGGCTAGCGGAGTTTGGCCGAGCATGTCCTTGTGGCGGATAAAGTACGCCGATAATGTCCGTGAATTGAATTGCCTTGCAAAAATAGATGAATATGCGGATTTGTAAAATCAATACAAATAATTTGCATGTCTCCTGTCATTCTACCAAAAAAAGAGTAGAGAATTAACACATAGTCCATATAAATGCATTTAGGAAGACTAGAGCAATTGTGCTCAAATTTGATTCGGAGAACACATATGCAGAGTCAGAATAAGTATGAAAAGGGTGATGCCAAATTAATAATGCTTGTCACTCCAACAAGTACGAGCTGTGCTTGTCACTCAGACAAACGCATTGTTGTACACAAACCAATTTGAAACTTCAAATTGGCCAGACGCAGACAATGGGCCGTGTACAACACAGAGGCATGGATAAGTAAATTCCAGTTTGACAATCATGAAAGTCAAATAAGGGCAACACATGTCAACCTCATGTCACTAGTTTAATATGCACTCAAAAGTCATATAAGGCTAGTGGGAACGTGCACAGATGCAGTATGTACTTAGAATGAAGCATGAGGTGTCTATATAGCCGCATAGATGCATGGGCCAAACCGGTTGTTAAGTGGACATCTGGCATCAAAACAGATTTAAGAGAAAATGACTTAGCTTTTCTGGAGTCAAGATACTGGGTACAGATTCGGGGTGGGGGTGCCCAGAGAAAATGGCGGTCGGCGCTGGATTGCCGCTGGGTTGGGGATGGATGGAGTGCGTGCGTAAGAAGCGTTGCAGATGGACTGAAGAGGATAGGAGGATGGCCGGCGGTAAAGCTCAGCAGGAATGCTCGAGCGGAGAAGCAGTGGAGGACCAGAGCGGTTATGTCCGGCGGAGAATCACAGCGGAAGGACTGGCGGGCGGAAGCCTGAGCTCAGCAGGGGCTGTCTGGAAGCCGGGTTAAGCGGAGGTGTGCCGCTGAAGCGCAGTCCGGCGGAGGACTAGCTAGAGGACTGCAGGTCGGGGACTGCAGTGGGCGAAGGAGGTGGGCGGTGATTCCTCAGCGGATGGAGCCTGGCGGTGGTTGCGTGCGGTCCGGAGCAAAGGTTGGGCGGAGCTATTCCCGGCGGAGCACCGGAGGAAAAGTTCAGCGGAGGAGCTGAGGAGCTGATGGCCAGCGGAGGAAAAGTTCAGCGGAGGAGCATTTGGCGGGTTTGGGGCCGGTCTATGCTCTGGCGGTGCCGCTGGTGGAGTGTAGCCTAGCTAGCGAAGTTTGATCAGAAGTGGTGCAGCGGAAGTTGGTCAACGGCGCCCTGGCCAGAGTGATGGCTAGCAGTGGATGGTGTTTGGCGGTGCACTGTAGCGGATGAAGACTAGCGGAGGCTTGGCTCTTGGTGATTGAAGAACGTGGGTTCTTGGCGGAGCGGGTTTCATCAGTGGAGCGGAGCCTTTGCCTGGCGGAGGTGCAGCCTTAGTCGGCGGAAGGTGAGGCTCCGATCTCGAGTCCGGCGGAGCGGATGAGTTTGCAGCTGGCGGAGCTGCAAGTTGGCGGATCAAAGTCTGGCGGAGGGGACGTGGTCAGCAGAGCGGAGGGGAGCTGCGAAGTGCAGCGTGCATGCGAAGCCTGGCGGAGCAGTTGCAGGTAGGCACCATGCTGACCGGACGACCGCTGAGGACTTTGAAGATGGAAGTTGGGTGGGAAAAAAAAACTACCGCTGAAGACTTTGAAAATGGTTCTGGGTGCCCAGAGAGATTGTTTGGGTGTCCAGAGAAGTTTGGCGGCAAATTTTTTTTTTTTTTTTTTTTTTTTTTTTTTTGAGTTGAGTTGGGCGTTGACCACGCTAGCTCGGCGTTGACCAAGCGTTGACCACCCCACATGCTGGTGTTTTGAGCAGTTTCTGCAAGTTTTGACCACTCCCTGGGCGTTGACTAACTCCGCTGGGCGTTGACCACGTGTTGACCAGCCCGCAAGGTGCAAATTTCTGCACACTCTGCTCTAGTTGCCGCCAAGAAACATTAATTCAAACATAAACTCAAAGAAGGAAGGAATTTCTTCAAGCTCCGCTAAGCAGACTTAGCTCACGGTAGGTGACGAAGCCATTGTGTTGGCTTCCCACAGACGGCGCCAATGTTAACGTTAGTGATCCGTGGGGATCTCTAGTTAGCTATAACTAAAGAAAGAGAGAGAGAGAGAGAGAGATTGACACAAGATGTATAGTGGTTCGCCTCCGCATGAGCGGGAGACTACGTCCACTTGAAAGCTATACTAGTGTGTCGAGCCTTGCGGCCTAACAAGATTACAAGAGATGTAATGAATGTCTTGAGTTGTGGGAGGAGGCATTCCTTTTATAGATGAAGGAATGCCCTTCCTCTACTTATTCTTCGATGTGGGACAAGTTTCCACATAATTCTAGTCTATTTAACATGCAGAAAGCTATGTTATGGAGGCATGTTGGCAAGGGCGGGAAGGTGGCTTCCCGGTGGCGGATTTGCGACTTCCGGATACCGCCGCGTAGCCTGAACATAGGGCTACACGATGCATGTCTCGGTTGGGCCTTGCCATGTCTTGTGGATGTCCCAAAGTAGGTGTTACTTATGCTTGGTGATGTAGTAAATACTCCATATTATTGGAGGTATGTACAGTATACTTTATCATGATATCAGAGCCAGGTTATCCCACGTGTGTATGTCTCATGGCCACACGAGCTTCACGTCACCCAAAGTTATCCACATGTATGACTTGAAAATTCGTTACACGTGCGGAGGCGTATTGAGAATATATACATCCCACATGAGAAAAATGAGTCATTGCCTATGAGTTTATAAGGGTTTGGGTCATTCCATCTATTGTCAAATATTGATTTTGGATGTGAACCTCATATTATTTTATCAACATAGCGGATGAGGCAGTAGGAAAGGAAAATGACATTAGTGTTAAGGGTAGAAGTGATAAGGACATTAGTCTTATTCATTGTATCCAAGAATTCATTTTGTCATACAATCTTGTTTTCTCTTCATCAAGTTTTCTGATATACTGTTAGGTTTGATGATTCTTTCTACCTTTTTTAAAGTTTCGATAGATATGTAAAAATTGATATTTTAATCCTTGACCAAAACTATAGACATCACTCTTCTCTGTGTTAGTGTGTTTGACTGAAGGTACTTAGGATCCAAGTACCCTAGCGTCCCTTGCACTAAAGTAGACAACTGATTTTGATCTTCAGAAACCAATTTCGAAGCTCCAAAGTTCGACACTTTCGCTATGAAGTTCTGTAATAACCTCGTTGGAGGAATAATACGATCCTCGTAGGGAGGATCACATGATTGCAGTACGACCTCGTTGGAGGAATAATACGATCCTTATAGGGAGGATCTCATGATTGCAGTACGATCTCGTTGGAGGAATAATACGATCCTCGTAGGGAGGATCTCATGATTGCAGCAGACCATGCCATCTTTATCTCTCTCACTCTCTCTCTCTCGTCCGAAAACATTCAAGAAACAGAGCAATTTTCTCCAAGATTGTTCTTGCTCCACCGGCCACCAATCAGTACCAGACCACCTCCCACAGCTCCACCTCGATCTTGCGCAGCTATAGGTGGCAGCCTTGAGCCGTGACACCGCCGCCAGCGTCGGCGGGAAGCTTCGCCCGGTTTGAGCTTGTTTTAGTTCCAAACTTGATATCTCAAGTTACCGGTCACCAATCCTCACCAAACTTCATCCTCGAGCTCGTCTCAACCTCCTGAAGCTCCTAGAAGCAACCTTGCACGGCGGAGTGGCCTGTGGCGGCTGCTGCAAGTCAACCCCTATCTAGATCGAACGAAACTTTCGATCCAAATATCTCGAGCTGTAGAGCTTCGTTTTGAGTGATTCTTGAATTGGGGAGATCACCTTAAGTTGCAGAACAAATATCCAGAGGGAATCGAAGCGAGTTGTTAAAGTTTTTACGTGGATCGGAGCACCTGCCAAATTCTGGAAATTTTCCGGCCACCGTAGATTCTAAGGTAGATTTCGATCCCTTCCAGATGTTTTTTGCTATCATGCCTTTAGAGTTTTTTGATAAGCATGATGAGATTAAGAAGAGCAGCCCGGCCCCGACACCATTGGCGGTGGTCGGAGGCGGCTCTGCCACTAACTCCGGCGGCACTTTCCGGCCACCTTCGGGGGTCAAAAATACAGTTTCTGTGCATTTCTAGATTCTACATTTCAATACGATCATTTCGATACATTATACGCAATTTTTGGATATCGTATGATTTAGCTAAGAATTTTACAATTTCAATCGATTTCGATCGTTCGATTTGTGATCTGTGAAGATTGGATGCTCCAATCGACTTGTAGTTTTGATATAATGATCGTAGGACTATCCCGATGACTTTGTGTGGTCACAGGTGAAGATCTGACCGTTGGATCTTCATATAAGTGCTTTTTTGAATTGTACGCTAAGTTAATTATCGTATTTGGTTAGGTGATTGACGATTTGACTTGGTGGACGATTGTGAACCGTATTTTAAGCTGTTGAGATGACGCAGCGGGATTGGAGGTGAGTAAATCTCACGTGGTTCATATTACGAACCGAGTACTTTTAATCACTTTATTTTATTGTAATTGTGTGAAAAATATTTATGGAATAAATATTTGTTTTTAAAATTACGTGGACTTGATCAACTACGGTCCATAGGTAAGTAAAACGATTTTAATTATACAAAATGAATTTCACAATTTTCTTGTGTGAACTATAGTTGGTATTAGTGTTCATTCCTGAGTGGGTGATTACGTGTATATATATATATATATATATATATATATATATATATATATATATATATATATATATATATTACGTGATTATATATGGAATTGTGTGACATGGAGATGTGTGGTTTTATAATGATTTAATTGATGTGAAATCGAAAACGTGAATTACCATATTCATTCATGATAATAGTGATTGGTGAAATCATATTGGAAATTTATGGATGACGTGGTATTGAGTGATGATATGATTGAGAATGGATTGGTGATATTTGGAGTTGTATTTTGAGCACATATTTACACAATAATAGTACGTATCATGGAATTATTGATCCTATTGTGTGAAAAAATATTGTTGTACTCGATGTTGGATTTAGGGTTGACGTAGTGACCAGTATGAGGGAATCGGATGCTCTAATACTAGGTGGATGATGGGCTACGATTGGTTGAGTATAAGAGATGCCACGACCCTTATCGCGTGACGGGCTAAGTTGAGTATGCGTATCGGATGTTCTATGTTGATGAACTACGATAAATGCAAATTATGTCGGATGCCACAACCTGGGCCAGGTGATGGGCTACGATGCAGTAGAGCTCTAGTCTGTGAGTCACCGTATTTTTCTAAATACGACTTCGGGGTTTTGAGAAGAAATATGTGAGCTTAGACCTTGAATTAATTCTTGGTGATTTTGAGTTGATGATTTTAGTGACTGATTTTGGGATTGTGGATTTCTTTGTGGATGTTGAGATTGTTGGTAGTTTACTTGAGTTAAAAGAATTGTGATTTAATAAATCAACCGTTCATTCTTGTTTACTCATACGGGCTTTCAGAAAGCTTACCGAGTTTTGTGTTGTTGCAATCCCGATACACTATTCAAACGGTGTAGCGGATAATCCTGTAGATCAGGATAATCGGGGTAGAGATCGAGCTGGTTAAGGGTTGCAGCATTTACTTATTTCCTTCTATTGTGAGGTTTGTTACGCTCATTTAGAGCTTTACAATTTTACTTTGTAAGAGTGAGTTGTAATAATTAACTCGAGGTTTTCGAGATTTGGAATTTGAGTGGCGTGTGGTGTGGTTGTTAATGAAAAAAATTTAGAACGTTTATTTGATTAAGTTGTTTAATTTATGTTTCGGATTTGAATTTGTTATTCAAAATTTGGGGCGTGACAAGTTCTCACCCAGTAGTATATTCGTTGCTTTCACATCTCGGTGCATGATTTGTATAGAAGTGGAGTAGTGCACTGTGCAAGTAGGCTAGTGATACAGCTGTTTCTGTTGCTATCTTAATTCGTAACCCAAAAGAAAGCGGTCCTTTGGCATTGTTTTTGTGAATTTGTTCAAAAAGAGTGCCATTGCTGACAAACTTGTAAACTAATAAAGGTTTTTGTGTCTCCAAACAAGAGCCTCACGTCATTTCTAATGAACTGATTACTTTGGTTCATTGGGGTATTACTTTTTGACGCCTTCATGACAACCTCCTTTTTATCCGGCAATGTTCCTATGTAAACAAATCCGTAGCCTCCTTCACCAATTTTTCCGCTGTCATTGAAGTTGCTTGTGGTCTTTTTAGGCTCTTTTTTTTTTTTTTTTTTTTTTTTTTTTTTTTTTTTATGGAAGCGAAATAAGGGCTAACTCCTCGCCCTTATTCGAAAATTTATTAATAATTAGAAAAGGAACAAAGAAATGGGGGACTAGGCCTAAACCATTTCCACAATGAACAAACCAAAACAGAACAGCACTAATAGAACGACCAACTGAAGCAGACAAAGTCCTAACAAAACCTATAAACATTTGTCGAAGATAAATCACGCCCATACGGGCCAACTATGAAGGTAGGTAGCTCATCCCACCAGCTGGAACCAACATTAATAGCAGCATAATTTGCTAAAGAATCTGCTACTGTATTTCCCTGCCTGTAAATATGACTAACTTTGAACTGAATCGTGCGAACAAAAAATAAACAATTGTTCCAAGCAACCCTCAACCTCCATGGGACTAGCAATGGATAATTGAAGTAATGAACAACAAGTGATGAATCAGTTTCAAGCCAGATATTAGTCCACCTCTTTGACCTGGCAATTTGCAAAGCTTCAATGACTGCCAGCACTTCTGCATCAATTGCACTGGGAACCGCAACTCTCTTGGCAAAAGCTCCTATAAATAGGCCATCATGATTTCTGAAAATACCACCAAAACCCGCCGTATTTGAATCTCGAAAAGAGCCATCAGTATTAACCTTCAACCAATTAGCCGGAGGAGAAATCCATTGGACAGGAATAAATTTTGGAGCTTTCAAACGCAAAGATGAGAGCCCAAGCATATTAAACAAATTATTCCCTCTCGAGGTTACCGCGCATGGGGCAAAGTGGATGGAAGCAGATTCTCTCAAAGAGATGAGAAAGAAATGTTTAAACCTTATTAAATCAAAAGAAGCTTTCTCAAACCTTATTTTATTTCTCTCCGCCCAGACACACCATAAAGCATTGCAAAAAGCAAAACTCCACCTCGTCAAGATGTTGGCTGCTTGAGCTCCATCGAAATTCTTCAATTTTTGTTGTAACAAGAAGCCACCATTGTCTTTTAAGTACTTCTCTTTGAGTTGCTTGAACTTTCTTCGGTTCGCAATATATCCAAAATGTTATAACCAATAACACCAGGAAGCTCAAACAGACACCTGCACAAATTCAAAAAATTCTAAGATGCACACAGTTAAGCCTAAATGCACTCAACGTCCGAACCAATCGGCACTGCTTGTATATATAGCTAGTGTATACCCAATAAAATTTGCATTTCTTTATCATTTTTGCTGGAGGTTTCCTTGATTAGGACACAAGAATTCTTGTCTTTGAGTTTATGCAACTAGCATGACCACTACAGAGGGTTGAATTCTTGCACTCGTTGATATCTTGGGGAAGAAATGTAATTTTTAAGTTATGTATAGCACAAATGGCCGGACTAATCAGATGGAATCACAAATTTTTTTTATCTAAAGATGAAATCATATAATCACAAGTTTAGCATGTTGATATGAAAGAGGATATATTACCTAGCTAGGCAATCATTGAGGAGATATGGGTTCCCTGCGTAACCTGTCTCACACTGGCAAAAATAACCTCCAGCGCGGTCGACACACTTGGTATTCACACCCTTGCATGCAAAGGCAGCCTCATTGTTCTTCTTTGCTGCTTCACAATTGTCATTTCCAATGGCCCAAATGGTAAGCTCCGGTCTTTCGTCATTCAGTTCTTCAAAAGTTTTGTTCCCGGCGAATGTGAAATTGCGTTCATCCATAACGAAGCCGTAACTGCATGGCTACATATGACCAGCGTGTAGTAGTAGTAGTTGAGAATTTGAGATGCCCGTTCCTATAGTCCACACTTCCACCATGAAATTTTTCATTCCACAATGGACGGGATTCATGGAACACCCGAAGCCAATGCAAGTCTCGAGGAATCTCTTGCCGAATTCATCTTGGCACAAGCTCACGCCACTGAACCCGACTGAGAAGGGTTGCTCTGGGTCTGTGACTTGTTCAAGATAACCTTCAAGCATTGCTACTTCGTTGTAGCAGATGGAAAAAAACCTTGCTTTTGTTGGAGATGGTATAAGAAGGTGGTAGGTTGAGCACACTGCGTCTGTACAAGGATCGGGTGTGTGTATCGTTGACATAACAATTTGGGGGCGTGGCCACCATTACTTGCAAATTGCAACTCACCCTCGCCCACAGAAATGTTGGTGATGTCGGTAACATTGGAGACATAGGTATCACTACTCAAGAGTACTGTAGCGACAGTGGCATGGTGCCACCGTTACATGGCACCTTGAATGGCTGATCATCAGTATCTTGCCCCGGCACTGTAGGTAACAACGATCAGTTAGGCCAAACGGATATAGAATAGGGATGTCACCACATTTTTCGTTGCAGTTAGGCAGGGCTTCAGCTGATTCTAACATTATCGTTGTTGCGGCAGCTAATAGTACTGCAGCTAAGGAGAGTTGCAAAAGAAGCATCCTCCCAATCCCATGTAAGGCCATGGCACCACAACTAATTAAGCAACTAAGAGGGAAAAAAGTACCATCTGCAAAATGTATTGTGTTTAATGAAATTCTGTGTACTTGAGAATTTTTTTTTTTTTTTGGGTCAAAGATCTGGAGATATAGGTTGCAATAATGGAGTCTAGCAATCAAATTTTGGTTTCTAACTATATATGTGGCTCTGAGCCTCTGAGTATATATCATAGCCACTCAACTATTGTTAATCGATCTTGTTCTATGCAGCTACCTACCCTCAATTTCTTTATCTTTATTGTCTCTTCTTTCTTTCTTTTTTTTTTTTTTTTTTTTTTTGCAAGTAGCTAATTAGAGTTCTATTGCATGCATGTTATATTGATTCAATGAGCTTTATATAATTGTGGGGAGTTCTTATTTCCACAAAAGTGTTCAAGAGTGTTGATGAACTAAAGGAGAATGACTAAATTTTTTTTTGAAAGGGGTTTGGAACCCAGTCTAGCTGGGAGGCTCAGTCCCACGCCCGGTTCCATTTATTAGATTAATAGTAGTATTTTGCGCGCGGGGGGGGGGGGGGGGGGGGGGGGGTTGACATAAAACCTGAACCCCGCTCTACATTAGAATAATTACAATAATCATCGTAGAGAACGTCCTGAATAATAGTAGGAGTCTCCTCTAACCAAACATCACCAAGTGCAAACAAGCTAGCAAGGTGAACGAGACGATCTGCTACACTATTTGCTTCCCTATAGATATGTCGTATCTCAATAGATTGGAAAGCCGTCATATAGGACTTACAATCTTCCAATACCCGACCAATGATAGGAGCATTTTAATGTGGTATTTTAATAGTTAATTCCTCACATTTTGCTTAGTTAATTCCTTAACGAATCGATTTTTAACTCAATTTCTATTTTCTTAGGTACATTGGAGTAAATGATGGTGAAATGAGCATTAGGTCCACACTTACCTATAAATGGTGGAGAAAAATGGAAATGTACTAAAATGTCAATTTTACACATTTCCCTACTCCGGCTAGGAGAAACCAAGCCAAGCAAGGAAGAAGGAGCGGCCGCCGGACCAAATGAACTTCAAATGAGCTGAAACTTTCCAGATCCATTCTAGACAGCCCAAGGATCATTTCTTATGAAGAGTGCAAGAACTTTTGTTGAGTGGAAGGCCTTCAAACAATCAGCCCAATTTTCTACAGAAGCAAAACTGGAAAACTGGACCTGTAAGAGGTCCAGCAGCATTTTCGGCCCAACCACATGGAATAAAAATCTGAAATTTTACCAGGGTGATCTACACTCATAATGGAACATTTTTTATGAAGAGGTCATAGTGAAATTGGGAATGCTTGTTGGAGAAATAATTGAAGGAATAAAGGGGCAGAAACTGATCTAAAAACAGCTCAACACCACATGTTCAAGTTTCCTACCCACATGAAGAAAGCTAGATGCTTTTCTCTTTTTCCTTGGATATATTTTTCTGCTCCAATAGATCATCATCACTTCCATACTTCTACACCTTCATGCCTTGCTTTCATTTCATCATTACTCCATCTTTTCCATATTTTACAAACCACTTTCATTATTTTTCTTCCATTTATCATTTCACTCTTCTTTTTCTTCCCTATATAAACACCTTCTCCTCTCACTCTAAGACAATTCCTTCATCCATTCCATCTTCTTTGTCTCTCCATTTCCTTTCCATTTTCCCATACATTCCTTCATCCATTTCATCTTCTTTGTCTCTCCATTTCCATTCCATTTTTCTCTCCATTCTCTAGTTGCAAAATTCTGCGTTTTCAAGTAAGAAGAAGAAGAAGAAGAAGGAGCCGGGAATATCATATCCTCCATCGTCCACCTTGAAGGCTTGCTTCCAAGATTCAAGATTTCAACGTTTCAAGCACTCCATCTCCATCTCCAACTCACGGTGTAATTCATTCTTTTTCCTTATTTAATTTCGTAGGAATTTGTTTCTAGTTAACAATAACATTAAGGGCAAAGTTTAAGCCCAATTTCTATGTTTGAATAAAAATTGTGATTTCTTTATGTTGATTTTTATGTTGCTTATGTGAGATTGCTTAATTGATTTTGGATTATGGAAAACTTTTATATGTATGTGTTCTTTGATGGCCAACTTAGGATATATGCATGTAATTGGTGCTAGATTTAAGTAGTAAAGGCTTTGGACAAAAGTCGAAATCAATTAAGGAGGATTGCAAATAGATGGACTTTTTCATACTAGGTTGTGCACTTTGGTTGACATCCTTTCTTTGTTCTTCATGCATTGAATGTGTTCTTGATTAGCTAGTTTTCTAGACTATGATTGCATGTTCAATAGGTTTAATTTAGGTGCTTTCACTTAGATTAAATATTCAAGGAAAGTAAAATATGGGAAATCATTTGCTTCGAATGTTTCACATGGTCAACTTATTTCTCATGACATAGATAATCAACTATAGGAATTGTAATTGGATTTCATTCATATGATTGTAGTTTTGATCTTTGTTTCTTGTGTTCCACCCTTGTATATGTGTTTTTACACTTTCTTTATTTCATTTAATTTTAATTCCAATTCTATAATCTCAAAACCCCCCTTTTTATATTAACTTGTATATATTTTTATTCTTTATTTTATTTTTGTACATAATACTTTTTACTTTATTATTTTAATTCTTTATTTGTTTATTTTGACAATGACAGGTGTACCCTCAATCCCCGGAATAGAACGATCCCTATTTGCTTATACTACTAACGATGTTTTCAGGGTTAAATTATGCGCTTGCTTTGAGCGTATCAATTTTTGGCGCCGTTGCCGGGGATTGAAAAATCACTTGTTTTTGTTTATAATTGTTGTATATAAACTGTTTGATACTTAGTTTAAATTAACTAGGTTGTTTTTTTTTTTATTGTTGAATACGAGTTTAATTGTGAGTTGTAAATTAAAGAAGGAATAGGTGAAGTCGTGTTTATTAATATTGGCCTAAACCCCTTATTGGTACCTAGTTCAGGTCCCTTAAGGTTGAGGGCGGCCTTTATTAACATTCATTGAACTGTCTAACACACTTAGGACCTTTTACATCCTAGTAAGAATATCCTATGTGAGATGGTGTCTAGGAAGGGGACAACGTTCATGACGGGTTTTTGAATCCAGAAGTGCTTATAAATGGGCTTAGCTCATGCCAAAATGGATTTTTCCTCTCGTGTTCACCCTCCCCTACCTGGCCATTTCAGTAAGGTTGCCCAACGGATGTAGGAGGGACTTTGTGTCTAGACGACTATACTTGGGCCGCACGTCCACTTGATTTACCGCTTGGAATTAGATTTGATATCAATAATGTTTATAACAAAAGAAATACTTGTGCATACTCTTTACGTGTAAATTATTTTGTTGTTTCACACTTTATACTTGTAAAAATACTTTTTACGTTTTATACTCACTTGTGTACTTAACTTGTGTCTTATGTACAAAATACTTGTTAATTATACTTGTAGTTTGTAATTCATAGTTACTTGTTTATTTTTTTTTTTTTTTGTATTTCTTTGTTAATATTAAGTTACTAACTTTATTTAATGTAGGTACCGTCTGGCTGCAAGACGTAAAATACAAGCGCTGCTTGGGAGGCAACCCAATTCAGAATATAATCAGATTTGCTTTCTCTTCCCCTTTTACTCCTCCATTTTCTTTTTGTTTTAGTAGTTATTTTCGTAAATTTCATCCCTATATGCTTACTTATTTCATTGCATGCTTTTAATTGATTACATTGAGGATAATGCAATATTTAAGTGTGGGGGAAGGGATTTATATTTTTGTCTTTCATTTTGAATCCTATAAATATTTTTGTCTTTCATTTTGTGTCCTATAAATATTTTTGAGTCCTATATTTTTTTTAAAAAAATAATAATAATAATAAAAAAAATAAAAAAAATAAAAATAATAAAAATAAAAATAAAATAAAATGCATTCATTTAGTCTTATTAAATTCAGCTTTTTTTTACAAAAAAAAAAATAATAATAAAAAATAATAATAAAAAAATAATAATAAAAAAAAAAAAAAAAAAAATGCATTCATTCAGTCTTATTAATTTCAGCTATTTACAAAAAAAAAAAAAAAAAAAAAAAACTAAAAAAAAAAAATAATAATAATAATAATAATAATACTCTATACTAAGCCATGTCTGCATCTCTGTAGGAGTTGAGGCTGAGCTCAAGGGAAATGTGAGAGCCACCGCCATAACCGCTACCTCTCTCGGAAGTAGTCTTCATGATGCCCAAGATGTCCTCACCATGCATGGGGAACAATGGAAGGGTTTCAATCTCCTGGTGATCTCCTCCTCGTTGTTGCAGGGATGTTTGTCCTCCTGTTGTGCCAAAAGAGTTGTACTGGTATTAGTGTTGAAGTGTGAGGAAGAATATGAAACAAAATTTAAATCAAGAAATCCTTCATTACCAGTAGAATCGGTGGAACCAAAGTTGAGATTAATGGATCTACCATCATCAGTAGAACTAGTGGACCCAAAATTGATGTCAATGGATCCACCAGCTGGCCCAAAATTGATGTCGATGGATCCACCAGCACCAGTAGAACCAGTGGACCCAAAATTGAGATCAATGGATCCACCAGTACCAGGAGAACTAGTTCCCATGGGCACTTGAGCAGCCTGATTGCACCTCTTCATCTGCTTCTCTCGAGCCCTGACATTCTGGAACCAAAAATAAATGTTCTTGCCCTCAACATGTCCATACTGGTTCAGCTGGAGACAGATCTCGTGAATATGCTCTGTAGTTGGGCGCTTAACTCCCTTGTCGTAGTAAAGATCCTTGAGGATCCTTATTTGATCTGGAGTAGGAACCCACCTGGCACGGCTTCGCCAGAAATCTGTGTTGGCACTACTCCAGGCTGCTTGGTTGTTTCCTCCATCCTCGATTTGTTGCTGGGTTTGTAGCTCCATCAGTTGCAGAGTTCGTGGTTCCATGGTGATGGGTTGAGGGGATGTGAAGATCGAAGAGTAAAGTTGTCAAGTGTTTGAAGGAGTTGTTGTTAAAGGGATTAAGGATGATGATGGTGTGTTGGAGATCTGAAAGTTCAGAGGAAAGATGGGATTGAATCAACTAGATGGGAGAGAAGATCAGAAGAGAAGGATTGAATCGAAGAAGAAATATTTTGAGTTTTGAAAGAAGAGGAAAAGCTGAAGAGTTGGGAGAGAGGGGCTGGAACTCAGGAGAGATTTTCGTTCCTTTGGAGTGAACAGTTGCGCCCTCAGAATGCACCTATTTATAGAGCGAGGTGAGCAGATCTCCACCGTTGGATGGACGATTCCTGTGATTCATTCTACGCGTTGGATTAAAGTCGCCCTGAAACCCGGAAAAGTTGTTGGCGCGTGGAGAGCGTGTAAGGGGACCGAGGGAATCTCGAGGCGCTGTGGCGGACAGCTGTAGCCGAAAGCAGATTTGACTGCCGTAAATCACGGAAGGGATAAGCCGTGACACAAGTGGGCCGTACTTGGGCCTGTCTCGGATCAAGGCATCACTGTAGCTGTGGGTGGAGGCCTGATGGGCCGAGTTTCTGAAACAGTTTTGGATGAGTTGGGCCGGATTTCTGTAACAGTTTTGGATACGTTGGGCCAAGTTTCTGAAACAGTCTTGGATGTTTTGTGCCGAATTGTTGAAACAGTTGAAACAGTTGGTTTAAATAAAAGGATTGGTATGGATAATAACGTGAGCAGCCGTGCTCGAGTGGTTGAGTGTAAAGTTCGTGTACAAGAGGTCTGAGGTTCGAACCTCGCCTCTCGTTTATTTTTATTATGTTCGTTTATGACATAATAAGTATAAAATTTGTACACATTATATTAAGCACAGCTTGTGCTCCAGTGGTTGGGGACAAAGGTTTCGTGTAGCAGGTTAAGGTTTCGAACCTTGCCTCCCCCGTTTTTTTTTATTTATGTCACTCCATCAGAACCCTCCTCCGAAGGCTGAAACCAGCAAGAAGGCTGCCACTCACCCGCATACCGCTCCTCCAAAGGAGTAAATGGAGGTACAAGTCTAGGCTGAAAGACTTTAAACATTAAGCGCTGCATGGGAGGCAACCCATTTCAACCGTAGCTGTGGAGGAGCCATCAACGCAGATTTGCTTTCTTAAACTCTATCTCCTCTATTACTATTTTCTGATTGTATCTTTGTTATTTGCGTTTTTAGTTTTTGTTTTTAGGTTTTCTTGAGTTAATCATTCCATTCACATGATAATTGTTCATTGCATGCTCTAACTTGTTTAACATTGAGGACAATGTATGATTTAAGTGTGGGGGGAAGGATTAATGCTTGTAGTTAGTTTTTGTCATAAAAAGAAAACAAAACAAAAAAATCGAAAAATGTCAGAAATATAAAAAATTTCGTTGCTTTTGTTTTTGTTTTGAGTCTTAGGATGCCTTTCAACTGTCTGGGATGATTCTATATCTCTGAAATCATGACTAAAAGAGGATCACAACATTGAGATGATTTTAAACATGGTATTCTTTGGTTAATTGAGATATATGAAAAATGTGTGCCTTGTAGTGGATATGGATTGCATGACCTTGGTACAGAATATGAGCATGTTAAGATGAGTTGTGATTCATAAAACCATGTGAGATAATTGAACCATGTCCCTTTTTCTTGGAGTGAAATGAAAAATATATTCTTAATTTCTTGGCGATGTTTTGATGATCTCATTATTCTTTCATCTTGATTGACTGTTTGCCATAGATTAAGTTTAATGGACTAGAGAATGCTAGAATTCGCTCTTGTGCTTGTTGAGACGTGATATCAATACATGGCCCTGATTCTGGAAGGGATAGAGGTTCTCTAGGAATTACCACCATTGCCAAATAAACTTGTGTCCCCATTTGTGCCCGTCGTGGGACCCCCCTAGATAAGCCCCTTTGAGCCTACTTTGAGCCTTTTCGTTCATCACCCTTAAAATCCTTAACCATGAAGCTTAGTATAGTTACAACCCTACCCTTTGTTCTAAGGACTTAGTGGAGCTATCTTTTGAGACATACTACATGGGTTTGGTGCTAAGGATGAAGATTGAGAAGAGGTGAAAGTTCAAGTGTGGGGATAGACTTGTCCATAAAGAAAAAGATATGTTGAAGCCGTGAAAAATGAAAAGAAAAGAGAAAAATTGTGTACGGCTAAAAAGAAAAAGAAAAAAAAAATATATATATGTTTATGGACTTTCATCCCCCATACTTAGTGATTTTGGAGTTTGCTTTGAATTGAAGGCCCACTACAGAAAAATTTGGCCTTTGTCCATTTCACTAGAGTTCAAGGGAAGTTTATATTGAAGATTGGGCCCAACATGAAGACATTTGGCCCTCTTATATTACCTCTATGGGGAAGTGACGTTTTTGCAATGCCTTGGTGAAATATTTCGAGATCTCTACATTCATATGAGCTCTACTAGGTTTTTAGGACACTTTGATAATCCTTACCTTTCATTTCTTTAAACCTTGAGCCTTAGCCCCATTACAACCTTTGAGAGGACCTTCTTGATCCTTAAGATGGGACAGCCTTTGATGTGGAGATGAGTTACAAGAGTTGAACCTATGGCTTGGGTCCATTCGTGCAAGTAGTTGATATCCTTCATGAGATCTTTTGAAAAAAAAAAATTATATTCACAAAGTGCTTTTCGTTTCTTATATATGTGAGCTATTTGACTGCCTTAAAATATGTTCTCTCACATATAAATGAGTGATTATAAGCTTTTAAGCATTGCATTGATCTGAGAGAAGAAAAAGTGGATATACCTTGTGAGGATATGAATCATACTTGTCTGAAGCATGCTAAGCTAAACCCCAATCACCATTATTACAACCAAGTCCTACTTGTGTATGTGTGGATCATATGTTTTAATTAACTCTCGAATGCTTAACATTGATTCTTGGTTGAGTGCTAATCTTGGTGTTGTGAAAGTAAGAGATTTCTGAGACAATATGTTAAAGGGCAATAGAGGTCTTTGTGATGTCAACATCTTGGTCTTTGTCTTTGAATTTACTCTTTTATGTGTGACGTTTTTTTTTTTTCTTTGTGTTTTGCTTTGTGTTTTACGTTTTTGGTTTCTTTGAGTCTTTGTGTTTTTGTTTCCATACTTAGTCATTTTTTTCGTTGGTTTCTTTGTTTTGTGTCATAGTCTTTTTGGTTTGTTAGTTTTTGATTTTGCTAAGGGACTAGCAAAAGCTAAGTGTGGGGGAATTTGATAGGAGCATTTTAATGTGGTATTTTAATAGTTAATTCCTCACATTTTGCTTAGTTAATTCCTTAACGAATCGATTTTTAACTCAATTTCTATTTTCTTAGGTACATTGGAGTAAATGATGGTGAAATGAGCATTAGGTCCACACTTACCTATAAATGGTGGAGAAAAATGGAAATGTACTAAAATGTCAATTTTACACATTTCCCTACTCCGGCTAGGAGAAACCAAGCCAAGCAAGGAAGAAGGAGCGGCCGCCGGACCAAATGAACTTCAAATGAGCTGAAACTTTCCAGATCCATTCTAGACAGCCCAAGGATCATTTCTTATGAAGAGTGCAAGAACTTTTGTTGAGTGGAAGGCCTTCAAACAATCAGCCCAATTTTCTACAGAAGCAAAACTGGAAAACTGGACCTGTAAGAGGTCCAGCAGCATTTTCGGCCCAACCACATGGAATAAAAATCTGAAATTTTACCAGGGTGATCTACACTCATAATGGAACATTTTTTATGAAGAGGTCATAGTGAAATTGGGAATGCTTGTTGGAGAAATAATTGAAGGAATAAAGGGGCAGAAACTGATCTAAAAACAGCTCAACACCACATGTTCAAGTTTCCTACCCACATGAAGAAAGCTAGATGCTTTTCTCTTTTTCCTTGGATATATTTTTCTGCTCCAATAGATCATCATCACTTCCATACTTCTACACCTTCATGCCTTGCTTTCATTTCATCATTACTCCATCTTTTCCATATTTTACAAACCACTTTCATTATTTTTCTTCCATTTATCATTTCACTCTTCTTTTTCTTCCCTATATAAACACCTTCTCCTCTCACTCTAAGACAATTCCTTCATCCATTCCATCTTCTTTGTCTCTCCATTTCCTTTCCATTTTCCCATACATTCCTTCATCCATTTCATCTTCTTTGTCTCTCCATTTCCATTCCATTTTTCTCTCCATTCTCTAGTTGCAAAATTCTGCGTTTTCAAGTAAGAAGAAGAAGAAGAAGAAGGAGCCGGGAATATCATATCCTCCATCGTCCACCTTGAAGGCTTGCTTCCAAGATTCAAGATTTCAACGTTTCAAGCACTCCATCTCCATCTCCAACTCACGGTGTAATTCATTCTTTTTCCTTATTTAATTTCGTAGGAATTTGTTTCTAGTTAACAATAACATTAAGGGCAAAGTTTAAGCCCAATTTCTATGTTTGAATAAAAATTGTGATTTCTTTATGTTGATTTTTATGTTGCTTATGTGAGATTGCTTAATTGATTTTGGATTATGGAAAACTTTTATATGTATGTGTTCTTTGATGGCCAACTTAGGATATATGCATGTAATTGGTGCTAGATTTAAGTAGTAAAGGCTTTGGACAAAAGTCGAAATCAATTAAGGAGGATTGCAAATAGATGGACTTTTTCATACTAGGTTGTGCACTTTGGTTGACATCCTTTCTTTGTTCTTCATGCATTGAATGTGTTCTTGATTAGCTAGTTTTCTAGACTATGATTGCATGTTCAATAGGTTTAATTTAGGTGCTTTCACTTAGATTAAATATTCAAGGAAAGTAAAATATGGGAAATCATTTGCTTCGAATGTTTCACATGGTCAACTTATTTCTCATGACATAGATAATCAACTATAGGAATTGTAATTGGATTTCATTCATATGATTGTAGTTTTGATCTTTGTTTCTTGTGTTCCACCCTTGTATATGTGTTTTTACACTTTCTTTATTTCATTTAATTTTAATTCCAATTCTATAATCTCAAAACCCCCCTTTTTATATTAACTTGTATATATTTTTATTCTTTATTTTATTTTTGTACATAATACTTTTTACTTTATTATTTTAATTCTTTATTTGTTTATTTTGACAATGACAGGTGTACCCTCAATCCCCGGAATAGAACGATCCCTATTTGCTTATACTACTAACGATGTTTTCAGGGTTAAATTATGCGCTTGCTTTGAGCGTATCAACCAACTTTGGAGAAGTCATTCCCCTCTTTTCTCAGGGTGGAGTCACTTCAATTTCAACTTCTGTCCATCCTTGGTGAAAACCAAGTAACAAGCCCGCTCTACATGCACGCTTCAATCTCCATATTAAGAGCTGAGTGACCATGTAGAAACGGTCTAGTCAATGCCGCAACTCCCAAGCCTCTATCATTTCTAACCACAACCCCAATACCACCACTACCTGTCTCCACATGGAAGGCACCATTAACATTAATTTTGAGCCTACCACTAGGAGGACACTGCCATTTGATTAGGGCTCTCTTCTTTTTGCAGCTCGGTTTAGCCTGTACCTTTAGGAACTCCTCCAAATACCTCTTCACCCAATCCACTACAAATAGAGGGTTAAACGAAGCCTTTTTCCAAATAACATTGTTAGGGCTGGGCACGGGCCGAAATCATGGTAATCTCGATCCCGGGCCCAGAATTATTAGTCGGGACGGTTAAGGCTATTTTGAGAAGTGATCCCGACAGGCCCGAACCCGATCGGTATCGGGCCGGGACCGGGCCCAATCCGGGACAAGCCTGAAAAAAAAAAAAAAAAAAAAAAAAAAAAAAAAAAAGAGACAGGTTACCTGAGTTTGCAATCTGGTAAAATTTCCCAGTTTGCATTTCTATTTTCCATTATTTCAACACTACATTCAAATGATCATTTCAATGAGAACAAGTAAGATTGCAATTCCCTACAACACTTCATCATTCCATAATCCAACAAGCTGATCTTATTGACTTATTCAATAAAAGCTAAAAGCCTAAAAGGCTAAAAGTGATGGAAAAAAAGACCAAATCTGCATAGTGCATACTGCATATTGCATAGTTCCACACTTGCAAATTGCAATTGCATACCAAACTGCCAAAGTACCAAACCTGCAAGCTGCAGCTAAAAGCCTAAAAGCTAAACAAGAAGAAAAACATGACCAAATCTGCATAGTGCTTAGTTGCATCTCGTTCAAGAGTTGGATTCGCACCTTCAGGTTCTCTTGCAGCTTCGAGCAATGCAGGAAAAGACGGTGATGTGGCTGTTGAAGAATCCTCAAGACCAGAAACATCTGATCGAGGTCGAGCTATTTTCTTCCCTCTAGCCATCAGCTTCCTCAAGCCGCAAGAATCAAGATGTTGATGACTCGAAACAAAATATAGACCTCGAATCCAAACAAAATATCAGCACAGCTATACAAACAAAGATAATTACATCCAAGGGAAAAAAAAATTCACAGCCTTGATTCAAGAAACGAAAATCCAATATATCTACAGCCTTAACTCACAATCAAAATCAAACCCAATTTCTGAATCGAATTCAATTACTCAAATAACACATCTTTCACAATCCAAGGCCAGAAGCAACAATTTCCCCCAAAACAAACGCCATTTTCAACTTTCGTTTGGGACCCAAGAAAACCCAAAACCCTCACTTATCACAGCCCAAAACCCAGTTTCCAATTTTGATTCTTTACAAAAACCCAGCTCGAATTCACAAAAAAGCAGAGGAATAATAATCAAAGAAGCTGAAAGAGTGGTACTTGATCAGAGATCAAAGCAGTCTTGCATGGCTGGTGGGTTAGAGAGAGAGAGAGAGAGAGAGAGAGAGAGTGAAATGACTTTTGAGTCTAAAGAGAGCTTCAGATCCAATCGGAACAACAAAGCAAGAGGACGAATTGATGAATGATGAATTGGGGATCTAGGGTTCTAAGCTTGGAACGGTGAGTGATAGTGTGATACTGTGAGTCTGTGATTGAGTGGTTGCTACGTGAAGGAATGAAGGGATCAGAAATCAGAATTGGGGATTATTTTACCGAAGATCGGCCTATCCAGTGTGCTCGAGTTCATGTTAAGACTATAGACTCGAAAATCAACCAATCAAATGCCATATAAATAGAAAAGTAAGAAAAATAGGATAAATGAAAATAAAACGGGACGGGCCGGGCCTATGTGGGATTCAAACTTTCAGAACCGAAGCCCGTCCCGTTAAAACGGGACAGGTCGGGACGGGCCCAAATAGTTAATTCTCAGGATTTCAAACCGTCCCGTCCCGTCGGTTTTCGGTACGGGACCGGTTCGGGTTCGGGTTTTCGGTTTCAGGTGCTCAGCCCTAAATATTGTTATTCTCGGACCACAGAGCCCATAACAACATGAAGAACATACAAACCTGCTCCTCCCTACAACTTATTCAAATACCCACGCATTTTGTTTAATACTATAAGTTTGATAAAAAAAATTTAAGTGCCCCACCTAAATTAAATTTTTAGCTTCGCCAGTTATAGTTGCAGGTCAATGCCATGCGATGCCATTTGGATAGGGGAGATGTTGTCCTCATCTCTCTGCTTCTCTGTCTCTTCCAGTAGCGTCCATGTCCACATTGAGGTCTTTCTTCATTTTTCCGGTTAATTGGGACATGTGATGGAACGGAGTTGGTAATACAATAATACTAGATGAGCAAAGTGCTTATTATAGCCAATCAAGCCAAGTTGCAGAGTCTTTCTTTTTTATTTTGATTTGTTGTCAAATAATTAAGTGCAAAGTCAAAAAAAGACCCGGTGGTAATTAGTTACTTGCGTTTTAAGTTTAATTTTAGCTATTCGCTTTTTTGGTTACCTGCTATATCCTTTCATCCGCACAGGAAATCAAATTTAGCATGACTATCAAGAACATCGAATCACATTATAAACAAAAAATACCTAAGTGAAAAGTGAAATCAATTACTTAAAAGATGACGTGACACATATGAGTTGTTACCTAAGTAATTTTACTTTCAGTCGTAACTATCATAATGAAAGAGATAACAAAAAACTATAAATCATGTAAGCTAAACAATACTGAATTTAAAAACTAATATTTCTTAATACCTACAACAAGTAGAAAGTTTGTTAAATAAGTGATGCGCGAGGAATGAGTTTGGTTTAGTTAATTAGCGACTAAGCGAGCTGATAAGATACTACTAACAAACAAGTTGAAGCTAAAATATGAATCGACCCATTTGTTTGCTTCTTATATCTCATAAGAACTATATTTCCTTTTGGTGACGAATACAAATTATGTCACAACTCAAGATTGATGACCAATACGCTATGAGCAATAAGTTAATTATATATATCCTTGCAATGATCTCGATCCCATATCATATATTAATATAAACTTGGGTGAAGTAATACATATGGGGTTTGACTTATCTTTAATCCTAGCATCCCGCGCCAGCTATATAAACTTATTTCTACCCAGCTTCATAAAAAAAAATGCATATTAAATTATTTAGTAACTTACTGAATTAGTACTCTACATTGTTTAAATTAAGTTGATCCCAGTGAGGAAGCAAGAAATTTCACGTTCAGATTAGCTTAGTGTGTTTTGGTTTAGATTTGTTTATGCACCCCGCCAAGGGAAAGGTTGTTGCAACCTTTAATCCCTAGATTAGAGGAAATCTAATCATAATTGGTCAAAATCATCTATTTACGCGTTTAACTGTGTACCTAATCGTAATTGGTAGAAGCTACCGGTTATGAAGAAAATTTAAGACATTTCAAGTGTTGCTTTAAATAAGGAATAATTCCTTGCGCATGAAGTAATAAGAAACGGCGAACAGTTTACAGGAAAAGAAGTACAACTAATTTACAACTGATCACATTTAGCCAAAAAGTAAATTTACAACTGACATTAATTAGATACAGCACTACAGCAGTATGATAACAAACATTTTAATTAACGCAGCACTACTCAACTCAAAAGAAGTAAAGCAACCGGAGAAATTAAGAACAATTCTCCATACATAACTAGCTGTGAAAGAGGAAGCTAATTGATGAACTATCTCCCATCGTCATAAGGCTTCATCATCTGGGATTGATTCTGCATGCTCTGGTCGTAATCGATACTGGTCATGACTTCACCTTCATCACCTCTAACATCAACAGCGTAAGCGTTTGAAGGTGACGCCGCAAGCAAGTAGTCGGTCTCTTTAGGAGAGGAGTCAGGCTTTCCCCCCGGATGCTTTGCCATAACTGCCAAAATACCCTCTAGCTCCATAGCTACTTCTTTCATGGTAGGCCTATCCCCTCCTTTCAAACTTAAACATCTTCTAGCGAGATGGGCCACTTGTTCAGCTATTTCAAAACTTCCCTCTTTGATTATTTCATGATCAAGAATCTGAGCCAAGCGATTCTCTACCACCGACGTAACAAAAACGTTTGCTAGGTTTCTCTCTGCCTCAGGCTTCTTGTAAGAAATTGCCACTTGACTCGTTATTAGCTCCACAAGGACAACCCCGAAACTATAGACATCACTCTTCTCTGTCAGTGTGTTTGATTGAAGATACTCAGGATCCAAGTATCCTAGCGTCCCTTGCACTAAAGTAGACAACTGATTTTGATCTTCAGGAACCAATTTTGAAGCTCCAAAGTCCGACACTTTTGCTATGAAGTTCTCATCCAGTAGTATATTGGTTGCTTTCACATCTCGGTGCACGATTTGCATGGAAGTGGAGTAGTGCAAGTATGCTAGTGATCCTGCTGTTTCTGTTGCTATCTTCATTCGTAACCCAAAAGAAAGCGGTCCCTTGCCATTTTTTTTATGAATGTGCTCATAAAGTGTGCCATTGCTGACAAACTCGTAAACTAATAAAGGCGTTTGAGTCTCTAAACAACAACCTAGGAGCCTCACCACATTTCTATGGTTGATTTGAGAAAGAACAATCACCTCATTAATGAACTGATTACTTTGGGTCATTGGAGCATTGCTCTTTGACACCTTAATGGCAACCTCCTTTTTATCTGGCAACGTTCCTTTGTAAACAAATCCATAGCCTCCTTCACCAATTTTTCCGCTGTCATCGAAGTTGTTTGTGGCATTCTTAAGCTCTTCTTTCGTAAAGATTTTGGCTGCTTGAGGTCCATTGAAATTCTCCAACTTTTGTTGTAACAATAAGCCGCCATTCTCTTTGAAGTACTTCTCCTTGAGTTGCCTGAATTTTCTTCTCTTCATTCCGCAATATATCCAAAATGTTAGGACAAGTACCACCACAAAGCTTAAACAGACACCTGCACATATTTATGATACAACTCAATCAACATTTAATATTAAGAGTTCGACTAAATAAAATATTTTTAATCTCGATAGTTGAAATTAACTCCAAGTGAAGGAGATCATGAATTCGAACAAAATTTTTATTTCTCAGTAGGCTAGAGATTGAGGTTTGGTTAACCCAAAAATTCACTAAACGTTCAAATTTCTCAGCACTAGTTGTTATAGAAGTAGCACAAATGATAAGAAGTAAATCACTTGCTAGCTAGCTAGGTATACAGTGAAATTTGTGATACTGTGTTCTTCCAGTATTGGAAGTTTCGACGTTTTAACACAAGATCAATCTTTTTCAATATATTGTCTTGAACATGCAATTCTTAAATAGGCTAATTAACCTTTCAAAAAAAAAAAAATAGGCTAATTAATAGGTCCGTACCCAGTGAAATTTGGAGGGAAGTATTCTTTGGTTTTCCGACGATTTTGACACAAGGATTGTCGTTATTGTGATCATTTGTTTGGCCTTCGGGACATATACAGGAGTAATTTCCTATTAAATTTGTGCACTTTGAAGTAGGATGGCAGATGGTCGAATTAGTACACTCATCAACATCTGAAAACAAAACCGAAAAACAAATATATTAGTTAGAGATGGATCAGGTACAAATTTACTAGTTCAATGTGATGGTAACCAAATAGCATATATAGCTAGATGACACAAAACTTATTCGACAAAGATTCTTACCTTCGCAACCATCAAGGACGTATGGGTTCCCCTGGTAACCTTTCTGGCACCGGCAAAAATATCCACCAGAAGAGCCGTTGACACATTCAGTATTTGCGGCCTTGCATGCATAAGAAATTTGATTATTAGAGGCTGCTTCACAGTTGTCCTTCCCAATTTCCCAGTTAACAACCACCGGAAGCTCCGGCCTTGTGGTGCTGTCTAGCTCTCTAAAAGTTGCATTCCCGGCGAAGGTGAAATTGCGTTCATCCACAATGAAACCGTAGCTACACGGGTAGTCTAGTCCCCACTGTGATGTGCTTCCAAGGCCTGTACCGATTGTCCACACATCCAACGTAATATTGTGCAGTCCATTTACAATGGAACCTTTGGTACACCCGATGCCACTGCAATTCTGGGGGAGCTCTCCAAGAAGATCTTGACACAAGCTCACGCCGCTTGTCCCCAGTTTCTCGATTTCTTTTGGCTCTGGGTCGACTTGGCTAACAAAACCTTGATATAGTGTTATTTTGTTACACCCAATGATGTAAACTGTGTTTTTATCAGAGATGGTATAACCAGAGGGAAGGATGAGCTGACTGTGTCTGTACAAAGATTCGTCGTATGAATTGTTGGTATAGCAGTTTCGGGATGTTGGCAACATTACTTGCATCTCATTCACACCTACAGAAATGTTGGTAATACTTTGATTAAGGATATCACCGTTCAAGAACTTGAGTAATGGTGGCGTGGTGGCCCGGTCACAAGTGACCTTGAATTGCTGTTCTTCTTGTCCCGGCAACTCCAGATAACAGCGAGGCTCTATGCCGAATGGATATGGAATTTCGACATCACCACAGCGGTCCGAGCAGGTTGCAGGCCTGGGCTCCTGAGCAGATGCTAGCGTTACTGCCACCATTAACAAAAAGGATTGGATAATAAGCATATGCACCCTACCATGTATTGAGGCCATGACATTAAAATTAAGGAATAATTCACGATAAACACTACAAATTGTGTGTATTGTTATGATGTGAAAGTAAGTGCTAGCAGCAATGTCTTTTATAGAGGTCTTTCTCTTCTTCAAGTAATATCCCTGTTCCCATTGTGGTCTTTCTTTAAAATTAATTGGTAATAATGATAGTATTTTATTTTTTTTTTTGGCAATTGCTAATAATGAAAGTACGAAACTAATGCTCAATGAAGCCCCGACCATGCAATAGTCAATTAGCCAATGGGTAAGAGCGAGTCCTTTCTTTTTTGTTTTTCTTTTTTGTCCTAATCTCAAATTAAGCGACCAACTAAAAACGCGGAAACATTATATATTAATTCACATTCTCTAAAAATCAAAAATCAAAAATAAAAAGAATTAGTTCACAAAAACAATATTGATATCCAGTACATTTTGATTTAATAACATAAGTCTCACATTCATAAAGTGGTGGTCATGAGTTCGACTCATGAAATACTAGTTTTTATAATTTTCCATTATTGTTGATGTGTACGTATATAAATTAGATTTTTAAAAAGAAAAAACAATATTGGTAATTGGTCTATAGATTAAAAATTTGTTAGGATGTCTTATGGTGTTTAGATTAGATTAAAGTATACATAATTGATGTATGGCCATATAGATTAGAAAGACCAGCGACGAAGAAGTTAGAAGTCTTCATATAAGACATTTCAAGTTGTTCATCACACACCCCATTCCTACTTCAGATTTCTATATAATTCTGAAAGTGAGAGTTTTAACCCTAGAATTCAGGTGTAACTATCTTGGGTTAAGTTGGACAGAGATATTTATTTATTTATTTATTTTTTTTTTTAAATGACTTTGGAACCCAGCCAAGCTGAGAGGCTCATCCCCACGTTTGACTTATTATATTAAAACTAGTAGTGTGCAAAGATGGGGACATAACACCTTAACCTCTATCCTCCTAGATTACATCCTGGATAATCACATGAGTCTCTTCTAACCAAATATCCTGGATAGAGATATTTATTTTGTCAAATTTGTAAAGTTAATTGCTTGTTCACAAGTATTGTCATGGCCTCAAAAGTTGAAAATCTGCACGTGGGTTCCTGATCACATTTAAATTAGAATCGAAATATTAATACAATTACTCAACTTGAACCTAAAGTATTGGCTCGATTAGTTGACTTCTTAATTTTTATATATCCTGATTATTTTTTTATTCTTGGTGAGAGGGCATGAATAATAAAAATGATGTCACCAACTCGAGATTGATTATCTCTACTAGAAGACATAGACTAGTTGTATATGACTACATATATAGATCGGAGTTTTCTTTGATTCCCGCAGTGTGCACCAGCTTGATTCATAATTAAATATCTACCTGATCATTTACCTGTAAACAATATTGTGTGAACACTCTCCATATTAATGAGTTTTTGTTTTAGATCTATTTAGACACCCATGGTATGGTTGATGCAATCATTTACATATCAAAATATATAGGTAGTTCCGACTACTCTCTGCAATGTTGAGGAGAATTATTAACCACCTTTTTAGGTATTATATTCATTCCACCTTATAGTAGCTGATGTAACAGAAAACTCAATTAATCTATCACAAAATTTTATTAAATAATGTGGTTGTGCGGCCTATATCACATTAGTTGCCACATTAAGGTGGGATGCATGTGGTATCTAAAAATATGGTTCACTTAGCATTATTATTATTTATTTTTTTTCCAGTCAAAAGGAAAAGTATCATTAGATATCACAATTGATTACATCTACAGCTAAGGTTTTAACAACACTAACAGTGTGATTCTGAACCCAGCAACAACCAATTACACCTAACAGCATGACTAGTAGCAAGATTCCATACGCAATGATTATATGTTTGTTCTTTAAATGTTCGAATTCATCTTTACAAGTCAATGTTTGACCTGCATTAAAATAATTACTAGAATTGGTTTTTTTTTTTTTTTTTTTTTTGAGAGAATTACTAAAATTGGTTACATGATGATGTATGAAAATAGAAAACTGAAATTACAATTGATCTAGACAAGCATTTTTCAGGAAGGAAAAAAAAAAAAAAAAAAGTAATACATTATAACTTTACGACCCCATTACAGCAGTACACTAGGTACTAGGTAGTGCCCTTTTATTTTACCACACATTCTTATCAAATTGAAACAAACAACTGGTTTTGAGCCAAATGACAGCACTAGGACGATCGACGTACATACTGTTATATATTTTGCAAGGCACTACAAACACAACAAGTGAAAGAAAACGCCAATCATCAATCAACTATCGTCCAGCATCATAAGGCCTCAACACTTGGGCTTGATTTTGCATGCTCTGGTCGTACTCAATACTGGTTGTAATGGAACCACCATCCTTCACTCTCGCCTTCACCCTTAACATCGACAACATAAGCATTTGAAGGTGATGCAAGCAAGTAGTCAGTGTCTTTAGGAGAAGAATCAGGCTTTCCACCCCTTGAATGCATTGGCAAAATTTGCAATTCTTCTAGCTCCCTTGCTACTTCTCTCATAGTTGGCCTTCCTCTCCCTTTCATGCTTAGACATCTTTTGGCCAGATCGGCAACTTTTTCAACAGTCTCAAAATGTCCGTCCTTAACTACTTCCTCATCAAGAATGTGCTTCAATAGACCATCTTCCACTGCACAAACAAAGACGTTTGCTAGGCTTCGCTCCGCCTCTGGCTTGTCTAAAGAAAGTGCCCTTCTGCTTGTTAGTAGCTCCACAAGTACAACACCAAAACTATAGATGTCACTGTTTGTGTGAGTGTGTTTGATTGAAGATATTCAGGGTCTAAATATCCCATTGTTCGTCGCACTAAAGTTGACAGTTGATCTTGATCTTCAGGAACCAATTTTGAAGGTCCAAAGTCCGATACTTTGGCTGTGAATTTCTCGTCCAGTAATATGGACTACATTGTAACGAAGAAAAGGAGAGCGTTTGTTTTACTGAGCGGACTACATTGTAACAGACTCTGTTACCAAATTACAGTTTTACATGGACTTACATACTCCTGACATACCAAAATACCCTACATACTGCTAACACCCCCCCCCCCCCCCCTGCACAAGCCAAAGCCCTCAACTCTTCATAAGCATTGGTGACAATACCATCAGCAAGAGATTCTGCGCTTCAGTTTCATGTATAGTTACATAATTAAGCTCCAAAATTTTAGATCAAATAACCTTGAGTTCGTGGTTCTTCTATTGAGATTGACATAGTGATAAAACGGAAGCAACAAGCTCCTTATTGCCTACACCATTTTATTTTCCAGCATAAAGTGACGACAAAGTTTGCAAGAGATAGTAAAGATTCTTAACGGAATCTCAGGCCCTTTGGTAGGAGACAACACTTCAATGCTCCAAGGGTGTTGAATAGCAGTGCTAATAGCTCTAAATACCGGAGCAGCAACAGCAGCGGTAGCCAAAAACAAGGCAGAAAAGGCACACCAGCTTTGGTTATAAACCATTACACTAACTTATCAACAGCAGCATTAGATTGAGCACAAATGAGTACCCCACCTCTCATGGAACTTTCTATAGACTTTGTATTCCTCTGTACATCCTCATTTAGTCGTCCTTAAGCATAGCCTGATTAACCAAACCTCATGAATCTCATTTCCTCCGTATTACTCGAACCAAATCTCATGCCCAAACCTGATAAACCCACTTCTACATCCTCACTAGTTTCCATATCCAATTCTTCAATACCATATATCACAAACCCAAATTCAGGCATCTCCAAATTCAGACACTTCCTTCACTCAGAACAATCCTTCCAAAAAGAAAACAAACTTCAATTTTCACTAAATCTTCTTCTTTAACATTCACTTAATCCTTCTTCTTCAAAAAACAATCATTCAATTCTTCTTGTTCAAACTATATACAACTGATTCCTCGACTTCGAGCTTCTCCACACCGTCTCCGGCAAAGAGTACAACACTCCGGATCAATTGAGGAATGAAAATACTAGTGGAGTTCAAGAGGTTGGGTCGTATATCACTACTGAAAAACTCAAGCTTCGAGCAAGGATCCATGGCAGAGGGCAAAAGTGAATTTGGGGGTTAGGGTTTGGAATTGGAAAAGAAGGAAATTGAGTGAAATTGATAATGCGGCAAAAGATAGAGGAAGCAAGAGCATCCAGGTCACCGATCAACCTGGCTCTGAAACCATGAAAGAATCCATGGCTTATTGTCAAAAGAAAAACGAACGAAGAAGAAGGAAACGAAGAAAAGGAGAGCGTTTGTTTTACCGAGTGGACTACATTGTTAAAGACTTTGTTACCAATTACAGTTTTACATGGATTTACATACTCCTAACATACCAAAATTACCAAAATACCCTACATACTGCTAACAAGTAACAAGGACGAACTACAAAGCATCTTTAAACATCGACAACACAAGTAGTTCGAAAATAACCCACGCAAGTAGTCTTACTAGAGAGATATTTACAAATGCTAGATAGCTAGGTACCAAGGACACTGCACTACGCTAGTACAGGGGATCTAGTCTAGGTTTCTGCTGCACATTCCTGACATTTGGTGTGGTCTGAGCACCACCCACGCTAGGATTACTAATGCTTAATTTCCACCAGTACTCACATTTGGAGACTACAGTTCTCACGTCCTTGGCCATGAGAACAAAGCCTTCTACTTTTGTATGGCACTTCACATTGTCGGCAGTGCTAGGAACCTCCGTTAAATTGACATTCTTTTGTGATGCCCAGTGCAGCAGTTGTTCGCCATAGGAGTCGCCTTTCTCAAGGGTAACAATTGATGCGGATGCAGAAGGACCCATTTTTGCATTTTCATGAGCATGACTAGCAGCACTGGTAGTTTTGTAGGTCAGTATAGTGCCTTCTGTAATGAATAGCATGCTATCAAGTGGGTCTCCCATGTGAAAAATCATGGCGCCCTCAACATACATCTCTGGCTTTAGATAGTCGCAGATCATTTTCAACACTTTCTTATCCATTCTTTCCAGTTTTGGTACCTGTTGAATATTGCATCGGGTAATTAGCTATGCTACATTTGATAGATGTAGATACCTACTAGCATGACTAGTTTGCTATCTCATCAAGCATAAGTAACACCCTCTTTGGGACACCCACAAGCCATGGTGAGGCCCAACCGCTACTTGCATCTTATAGCCCTATGTTCAAGCTACGCTACGGTATCCAGAAGTGGCAAATCCGTTGCCGGGAAGCCACCTTTCCGGCCTTTCCAAGTTGCCTCCACAATATGGTTTTATAGACTAGAATAGTGACTTTGAGTCCAACATCTAAGAAAATGTAAATGAGGGAGCCTCCTTCCCCTATAAAAGGAGACTCCTTCCCACTTACTCCACACTCCATTACATCTTTTGTAATTCCCTTGGGCCGCAAGGCTCAACACACTAGTGTAACATTCAAGTGGACGTAGTTTCCCGCTAAGTCCGGAAACGAACCACTATACTTCGCTTGTGTCGTTCTCTCTCCCTCTCTCTCTCTTTACTTAACGTTAATTAGATCCCCACGGATCCAAGCATTAACATTAGCGCCGTTTGTGGGAAGCCAACACAAAGGCTTCGTTACCTACCACGAACTTTGACCCGTAAGCGTCGAGTCAACGCTCGTTCAACATCAAATTAGGGCCGGTCAACGTTTGGTCAAAGCCGAACAAGGCTTGGTCAAGGCTAGTCAACGCTGATGAAGGCTCAGTCAATGCCCATGGTCAGAAAGGTCAAACGCTGACTGCCAAAAAAAAAAAACTTGGCGGCAAATCTTCTCTGGACACCCAGATATCTTCTCTGGACACCCATTCTCTTCAACAAGGCCTCGTCTTCCTCGTTGCATCGCTCAGCGGCATGACCAAGCCACCTCCGCCAACCCTCTGGCCATAACACAGCCTCCGCTACCCTAGCAATCATCTTCCGGCAAGTCTTCCGTCGGACGGGTCTCCAGCCAGCAAGCTCCGCCGGCCAGCCTTCCGCCAAGACTTGCTGCAAGCTCCGCCGGCCAGCCTTCCGCCAAGACTTGTTGCAAGCTCCGCTCCGCTGGCAACAGGCCACCGCTAGCCTGCATCAGCCGGACAACCACCGCCGGCCAAAATAGCACCAAAACTCTGCTGACCACAACTACCGCCGACCAAGGCTGCCTCCTCTGGCCATTACCGCCGGATAGCTTCGCATCCGAGCTCCACTTCCGCTGACCATCTCCTCCGCCGAGCTGCGAACCTCTGATGCTTGGCAGTGCTGTACTCCACTCCCGCTGCGCGCCAACTGCTATGCATGAACACCGCTAGCCACCTTCGCTCGTCAACCCATCTCCGCCAAGGGCCACCACCATGCAAGGCTCTGTCAGCAGCTGCGCCTATGCTCATCTCTCTAGCTCTCACTCACTTGTCGCGGTTGTTCCATCAAAATTCCAGCACCAGCGTCAAGTTTCGTGGACCACATCTCCTCTTAGCAGCGATCACCGCTCCGACCATCAGAGCTCCGCCAGCACACCGGTCCCTCCTCCGCTAAAGATTCGTCAGCGGGGAACTTCTTCCGGTAATTACCATCAGCAGCTTCTGCCATGGTCAGTCCGCCAAGGCCTAGTGCCTAGAGCTCCGCCAGAAATTCCAGTGGCAGCGTCTTCAAACCAGTGCGCTCAGCGGCCGGCCACTCCTTCCGCCAATATCCGTTAGAGGCCCTCCTCCGCTGCACTCCAGCTCCGCCGAACTCGGCGTCTCCGCCGCACTTTGAGCATCCGCTGAGCTCCAGACCTGCTCTCCCCGCCTCAGCGTCTCCGGCGGTCGGTCACCGCTGAGCAACTCCCTCTGGCAGCCTCCGCTGGACTGCCCACCGCTGAGCTTCTCCTCCGCCGACCAAAGCTCCATCAACGAAGCCCGCTAGCTAAGCTCCGCTCCGATCCACCGAACTTCTCCTCCGCTAGACTGTTCATCGCTGAGCAGCACCTCCCTGAGCACCATGTCTCCGCTGAGCTCCGAGCTCAGAGATGAACTCCAGGTATCCGCCGAGATTAGAGCCTCCGCTGAACTCCAACTCTCCGCCGAGCTCCGAGTCGCTGCCGAGCTCTATGTCTCCGCTGAACCCCAAGTATCGCTACCTAATACCAGCCAGCACGCCAGCCTAGCTCCAGCAAAGCCTCCGCTGAGGGAAGCTAGCGGCCAACACCCCTCCCCCATGATGGGTCGTCTGGGCTCATCTTCTTCTTCGGCCACCCACCCTGAATTTCTCTGATTTGAACTGATTTCCTCTGCAACAAGGCCGGCCAAGAGATAAGTCTTTCTATCATTTTCTTTGATACGCACGTGCCTCTGCAGAGACTAGCAATTTAAGGCCACACATAAATTGTAGTCTTTTGTGCATGTTTAAAGGACACATAACATCACTCACTTTAGTTGCAGCATACTCACTGGTATGCACATGCCCATGTGCTGCAACATGATCATAATTGTATATGCCTTGATTCTTTTTCTCAAAAGCATCCAAAAAACTTTGTCATATACATATGCAGCAATACCGAGCCTTTGATATGTAATATTATGCATGTGCACTTGCCTAAACAATCTAGGCTACGTCATGGGCACCGACGATCTAACTATAGAGCTACACATTATAATTGCTCGTCCTCCCGCAAAATTTCGTGTACACGTTTAATCGGTACTTGGCTCGTTTGCCTACATCATTATCAATATTAGCACATGCATATTCATTGATACATATATTCAAATAATTTGTCTATTTTGTCAAAGTACATATGCAAGCTAATAGTGTTGATTTTACACACTCATGTACTAATCACCTATTTTGTTTTAAGGAGACATAATCACCGATCACTTCTCCAAATAGCGAAATCATCACCCTTCTACCAAGGAACTTCGCCAAAGCAATATCGGAGCGTCATGCTTGGACTACTCCAACATGATTTGGATACTTATATCAAATCCAATACCAACTCGCTCCAAATCGGCATAAGATAAGTAACTATGTCTTATCTTTTACGCTCTTGCAAATTAGAGCCTTCGCCATGACTATACATGTCTCCATGACCCTTAAGCATGCCTACAAAAATGTTATTAACAATTTTACTATAAGTACATGCTTAAATTCACGTTCATGTGACATGCATCTAGAAGCTTGTGACACTTACGACTTAATTAAACATGCTCGGATAAACGACTTGCTCGGGTTACGACTCGCTTGGGTATCGAGTATGGCCACGACTTGCGCTTGGGCCATGCCTCGCATGCTCGCACAACGCCTACACACTCAACTACACCCAACTTGCTCGAACAACCCAACTTGCTCGATCATGTCCAACATGTTTTACTTAAGCCCCAAGTTCACAACGCTTCATTCTATGTCACCGGGACTACTCCCACAATTTTATATGGACACTCATTACACTTGCCACTATCTATTGTGCGTATTAATGGCCATAAGATCCACATAGACAACTATCAATATTTTACATGTTCATACACATTAATGGAATATTGAATTCTTCTACCATTTGTGGATTCGCTACAAATCGAATTCTTTTCGCATTCCATTAATACGAACGGTAACCAATACAACAAGCATTCTACATATGCTCGTTTTTTTGTCTCATTGTGCAGGATTAAACGGGTCCCTTCTTGCTTACGGAGTTTGGGGACTTGTAGGGGCTCCGTGCCGCCCGGTCACTTATGCTTGATGACTTCATGCTTATAACTCCCCAACCAGGAAGCTCCTCTTGCTTGCGGACTTCGGGGACTTGTAGATACCTACTAGCATGACTAGTTTGCTATCTCACCAAGCATAAGTAACACCCTCTTTGGGACACCCACAAGCCATGGTGAGGCCCAACCGCTACTTGCATCTTATAGCCCTATGTTCAAGCTACGCTACGGTATCCGGAAGTGGCAAATCCGTTGCCGGGAAGCCACCTTTCCTGCCTTGCCAAGTTGCCTCCACAATATGGTTTTCTAGACTAGAATAGTGACTTTGAGTCCCACATCTAAGAAAATGTAAATGAGGGAGCCTCCTTCCCCTATAAAAGGAGACTCCTTCCCACTTACTCCACACTCCATTACATCTTTTGTAATCCCCTTGGGCCGCAAGGCTCAACACACTAGTGTAACATTCAAGTGGACGTAGTTTCCTGCTAAGGCGGGAAACGAACCACTATACTTCGCTTGTGTCGTTCTCTCTCTCTCTCTCTCTCTCTCTCTCTTTACTTATCGTTAATTAGATCCCCACGGATCCAAGCATTAACAATAGATAACTAGCGAATAAACAATTAAGGTGAAGTAGAATCACTAATCATGTACGGGCTAACGAGACAAACTATAGTACTTGTGGGTATCTCATACACTCATTTACAACTATTTGAACAAAGAATTACAGTTATTTGAACCAAAATTACAACATTGAGAACAAAAGTTATCATATTCATTTACACTACTTACATATAGTTAAACAAAAATTACAACATTAACAATGAATTTGTTCAAAAGCTTGTAACAATGTCGTAAGAGGTGTAATTACCATTATTAGAACTAAGATTACACAAAATATGACTCAACATTACAACTCTGACAATAAATTTGTTGTCACTTTTATAAATGTGGGTATAAGATACCCACAAGTACACTAGATTTTTCCCGGGTTAACGCCCTTAAAAAGAATTATTAATAATTCTTTATTACTTGTTAATATGTTGGGAGACCTTCTGGGTGTTAAGGTGATACAAGAGTAGGGATGGCAATGGGGCAGATAAAAATATATTAGGGATTTCCATTTACTATCAATTTTGGTGCCTCTCACTCTCTCAGACAATGCCTAATTCTGGATACATGTTGAATACAATGTTGGTTATGGAAGCTACTTATTTGCACCCACACCTTCTTATGGTTATGCACCTCAAACTGGTGGTTTCATGCCCTAAATACACTACTAGAATTATGCCCTCAGACATCGGCCAAAAACCGATGAGAAAAAAAATCCCGACCGATGTCTTAGTGGGTGATGAGAAAGGTCCGAAAAATGCAGACATCGGTTTTTAGCCGATGTCTAGTATCAATATACACATTGGTTATCTATTATAAATAGATGTAAATATGTTTAATTGATAACAAACTTGTATGTTTAACTAGTGTTAAACCTTCATTTTATTGTCTTTAATGCTTAAAGAAATATAGATCCTACAGTACAACTATGCATTTTAACATCGTTATTCATTTAAAAACGATGACTGATACTGTTTCACACATCGGTTTTCTGGTCTTCATCGATGACAATACTTATACTGGACATCGATCTCTATCTAAAACACGATGTGCACTAGTTTGTGGCACATCGGTTCCAACATAATAATTCGATCTCCTGTGGTTAATGGGACATCGATTTTTATTTTGAGACTGATGTATTTCTCTCAATCCCAATATATATATGGAATTAAGAACTTTGACAATTAACTGAAAAAAAACTAACAGAAGGAAAGAAACGAAAAGGAAGTGAAAGCATTTCATATTTGAATATAAAACATTGCTCCATTTCAAGTTCTAGTACTTTTCTACATTTGCAAATATACAAAGTTGATTTTTCAGAAGAGCATAATAACAAGATCTTACAAGCAGAAGCCAGACCCAAAGGTAAACAAGATGGTTACTCAAAAAAAAAAAAAAACAAGTCTCTATGCATGCGCTCTCCACTCATTTCCTACCCTGCACCCTTAGGATCTACAAAAGAAGATTTAGGAAACAATATATGAGCAATTGCAGCTGAATGAGTAATTAAAAGAACCTTCACAAACATAACAACGAATAATAATGGGATGCCACTGCAACTCATAGTGAGCTTGGAATCTGCTCCAGAATTCAGTAAGAATACACAGCCCCTTTAGTGAGCTCCATCCGTGCTTCTGCATCTTCTAGCCTCTTTTCCTGCAAGTATATTGCTCATAAGTTAAAGATTATCAAGAAATGATTAACCAAGATGCTATGAATATTTAATACCAACTCCAGTCATTCAAACATAGAAGCAACCTTTTCTAATTCCTGAAATATGCAAAAGAGGAGATAGATACTCACTTTAACCATATTTCATGTAAGGTTCGTCCAAATTTTTGACAATGGAACTCTAACTGCAATCTAAGCTATCGTATCTCACGTAGCAATCTCATCAACGTCTGAATTAAATACAAAACTTGGAAATGTGGTGGTAATATCCCTCTGAACACGAAATACTAGGGCTGACAAATCCAACCGATCCAAACCAGCCAACCGTGTCCGTCCCGAACCAAGGGATTCGGTTACCAGCTACTTCGGTTACCGACATTGTGGTACGGTACAACTGTACCGATATACTATACTTGGTACGGTATCGGTATTGAATTTTAATAAACCACGGTATACCGTACCGTACCGTATATTTAATATAATATTTAATTAATTTAAATATTTATTCTACAATCAATCATAGCCGTTGATTTTTTTCTGTTTTATTCCAACAACCGTTAGATTAGACTTGGAAAACCCTAATCCCAAATACATCGATCCCTCTCTCACTCTCTGACTCTCTCAATCTCCGCCTCTCTCCAGTCTGGAGACTCACCTCGTCTTTCACTCTCTCTCTCTCGAACCCGATCGAAAATGGACCTGAGCCTCTGCCTCTCAAACTCTTGGTCCAAATCCAAACTCCTAATCCGATCCCTAATCCCTCAGTGACTCAGTCCATCTCTCGACCATTCCCTCAGTCTCTCTCTCTCTCTCAAACTCGAGCCTCAGTTCGAAGAATCAAATCCCTCGACCCATTCGATTTCATTTCACATCAAAGCGATTCGATTCACATCAGTCGATCAATTGTTGCAGTACTGCTGGTGAGTAGGAGCTCGGTGCTTCAATTGTTTTGGATTGTTGAGGTTCGAGACTTCGATCTACCCAGTTTGTCATATATTATCAATTTGAATATATGGTGTATCTTTTTTTGCAATGTTCTTGACATGTTTTCTTATAATCTGATATGTAAAAAATCTTTACTGGGTTGTTGTGATTATATGTTTTCTGGGTTTTGACTAGAGATGATTCGAGAGCTTCTGACTTATCAAGTTATCATAGATGAATTGTTATCACTTTGCACATCTTTATTTTCCAATGTGTTTAATGCTGACTGATCTCGATGGGCCATGATATTTAAGCATATAATGAACAATATGAATACATAATCCAATGTTTTGTGTTGGGTTGCTTTGCCATATTCTCATTTACTGCATTAACCTGCAAATTTGTTTTCTTAGCAATTGATACTTGATAGGTTACTGAGAAAAGTGAAGGGTTTGCAAGAGAAACCATCTAAACTCGGCTGAATATGTTTTCGAGTTTGTTTTAGACAAACTCTTGAATTGTTGGTATATGTGTTTAATAAGCAATCATGCACTTCTTGCAAAAATTGTTTTGATCGGACAGAAGGTTATTCCAATCATTATATCCCAATTGTAGGTAGCCTTAACAAGAATCAACTTTTTGGAATTGAGGAGTCTGTTATTAGTGGTGTACTCATCCTAAAACGTATTCCAATCATTGTCAAGTTTATTAGGCAACCCAAGACTCATTTACAATTTTACTTTTTCAGGTGTTCCAATCTCGAGTTGTCAACAATTCAAGAAATCTTACAATCAAGGCTTAGAAGTCAGCACTGGAGCAACGTAGGAGCACTGCAGTTGGTCGGTTTGGACCAATAGGTCAGTTTCAAAGTGATATATATTTGTAAAGTTAGATGATGAAAATGTTATATATTATATATATGTTTGATGTTTGTATTAATATCACAATGTTTGATGTTTGTTTCTTTTTTCTGCAATTATTAAAATGTTTGATGCTTGTCTGTTTTGTTTGATTCTTTTTTCAAGTTTATTTGGATCATAATGTTGTTTATTTGTTTCTTATTTTATGAATCATGATATTATTTTTAACCTTGTCTTTGTTATTTTGCAGAAAATGCTTTTAATCAAGGAATAGAGTCATCATTGACCAGTCTCAGCTCTACACAAGCTGATGCATAGCAGGCAGCAGCCAACATCGTGAGCTTTCTTGTTCAACGTTAGAAATTGCAAAAACTTCCTAAATTCTTCTTCATTGATTGAATTTGCAGAATTGCCAGCATTCTAATTCTTTTCAACTAAAATTGATTTGCAGAAAGTCTGAGTCTTTGAGTGAGGCAGGGAGCACAACAAGCAAATATGAAGTGACGATGAGATGAAATTTGAGTCTTTGAATACTTTGTTTTAAACTATTGTCCGCTTTGTTATTGTATGATTTATTCATTTGTGTGAACTGTAAATGATGATATGAGGTGATGATGAGATGAACTGTAAGTGATGATATGAATTATGAAGTGATGAACTGATGAGTGATGAACTGATGAGTGTAAGTGATGAACTAAAGTAGATGTGAGAGAATGAGAGACTGAGAGTTATAAGTTTTTTGATTGATTTACATTTGTGTATGGTTTGGGATTTGTGTTATAAGTTTTTTGATTGATTTACATTTGTGTATGAGAGTTATAAGTTTAAATTCATAGAAGTTAATTGATTGTTTTTTATGTGCTTTCAGTTTTTCACTTGTTGACAGATTAGGGATTTAAAATTTCCATTTGGGCCAAAGCTGAAAGCTGGCCCAATCTTAAACTCGGTTGGAGGCCCAACCAACCGATACCAACCGGTACCGAGAAGTCGGTATACCGACTTTTGTGGCCGGTAGTGGTACTACATTTTGTGTACCAATAAGTTCTGGTACGGTAGGTGGTATTGGACTTGAAGGTCCGGTACCGTACCGAACCCAGCCCTACGAAATACCTCTTGGTGCTCAATAAAGCCCGTGTTATCCAAGTCATAGAGCTTAAATGAAATTGCAAAGTAATAGGAACCGTTAAGCAAAAATTACAATATAATAATGGTGGGACACTAAAAACTACTCTGCTCTGTGAATACTTCTCACTAAAGACAGCCATTACTTCTCATGTAAACAAAGAACCACAGAAACCAAGACATAAACATGTAAGCAAAGCACATGATGTGGAAGACATATGATATTGAGACTTTACCATTTCTTTTTTTATTTGCTCGAAAGACTGCTTGTCTAACTTGTTGATACTAGAATAAATAGTTCTGAATTTTTCAGGCGGCACTCTACATATTTCCAACATTCCTTCCAACAACTTTCGGTGATTTAACTTAACATGTGCAAGAAACACCAATAGGCAATTATAAAAATAATCTTTAGCCAGAAGATTAGGCATAAGAAGTCTGAAAATTAGTCTAGAAAACACTTCAACAACAGTTATAAATCAAATGAAGAAAACTTGTTATATTGGCACAGCACCTCTTACAAGGTGAGGACAATAATTATGTGGCAGTCCATCTCTACATAAAGGTGAAGGGTATCAAAATTATATATATATAAGCCTCCGATAAGCATCGGAATTTCAGAAAACCGATGTGCTTCCCGAACATATCCACTCCTTACCCAAAATATCAATCAAAGAATTAGAAACGACTAAAGTGATATGATATATAAGCCTATTACTGACAACTCTGTCAACTGATGAGGAAATCATAATAACCAATTAACCCACTTGAATGGAATGAACTACCTGAATTAGAACTCGTGTAAGAGACATGGAACCGCCGTGTACAATCCCATTTTCACTCTGGGTGTTCTTCAGCCACTGCTTAAACAAAGAAGAATCGATAGCACTCCTGCAAGATGCCATAGACTATAAACTACTTAATTCAACATCTCTATGACTCTATTTATAACTGGGTCTTAACAATACCAAAAACCACAACATTCTAAAAAGTAAAAACAAAGTGCAACTGTGACTCGCCTGAAATCGGAATCGGAGATATGGGGGGCAGCGACGATCTGGACGGGTTGACAGGATAGAGTAATGGAGTAAGTTAACGGTGGTGACGAGTTAGACGACATTTTGCAGCTGAATGATCCAACCTCAGTGGGACTAGACGAAAGGGGAAGCCAACCCACGGATCCACCCCCTAGCGGCCGACGATAGAGAGAGAGAACACAAGAGAGACATCTGACCAAGAGATCACCACCATCAGGTCCACGAAGGGTTCGCCGGTGGCGGGTTTGGATTCGGGTTGGGGTGGCGGCGGAGCGGTGGTGGTGCGTGAGGGTTTTTGGAGCTCATGAGGACCGAGAAGCCTGGGAGTAGCCATGGCTCGATTTGTGTGAGCTAGGGAGGGAGGGGGAGAGAGAGAGAGAGAGTAGGGTTTGGAAAGACAAGGGAGCAAGAGAGAGAGGTGATGGTCGGAGGTGGAGATAGAGGGGAAGGAAGGTCAGGTTGGAGAATGAGGTCGACGCGAAGAAGGAGGCGCGCTGGAGTTGAAGTGAGAGTTAGTAATTAGGGTTCAAAAGTTTCAGACAAGTGAAAAAAAGTCTAGTGTTCCCCCGAATATTTTTGTCCCCCCGCGTTTCTGAAATTTTCAACTTAGTCCCTCCGCGTTTTTTCAAAATTTTTGAACGAGACTTTACACATCGGTTAATTTAACGACCGATGTTTATAATCACAATAGAAATCGATATTTCATAAACCGATGTTAGGATGTATTTTTTACATCGCGTGCAATTCCGACTGATTTAATAATGGTGATGTCTGATGGCATAATTCTAGTAGTGAAAATGGCACCTTTATAACTTAAAATGGGGGATTCATGGCTCAGAATTGTGGTTATACTCCTGCTTGTCAACACAACTACTCTCGGCAATCTCTCAAAATAATGTGTGACAGCAACAAGGTTCATTTTCACAATAGCGCGCAGGGTTCATTTTCACAATAGCAGGGTTTATTTTCACAAGCTCCAAACTACTCATACTCTGATGGCGGCTCTGCAGAAAACAATTTGAGCTATCCCAATTTTTCAAACAAGGGAGCAAACAACTCTAACAGGAACCATGACAATAGGAATGACAACAATAGTCCAAGAAACAATGACAACTCATCTTTCAACAATCCCATTGGATGCCAGATTTGTGAAAATCCAGGGCACAGTGCTTCCATATGCTATTACAAGAATGGTTTTGAGGCTTCCACCTCTATTGTTGAGTGTCAAATCTGCAAGAGACTTAGTCACAGTGCTAAAACCTACAGATATAGACAATAATCAAACAACAACTCTGAGAATGGTCCAACAGCTATGGTTGCTCATAATAGCATCAATTATTTCAAGATTTCATTATTCACTCAAGTTCATCTCATCTTGGTTGCACAAATGGAGAATTTTCCATCATCGAAATCCATGCCTACAAGCTCAAGTTGAATTATTGCACATGGTTTGACAATTAATTTGCCTCTCAATGCCTATGTTGCAAACGTTGGTCATCATATTGGTTTTTCTGATCAGCCCCAAGTCTATCATCAAATCAGCAATCCAATCCAGACAAATAGTGGCTTTTCTCATCAAAATATCTCATTCAAGTCAACTATCGGTCTCGCTCAACAGCAGCATTACCCTGCAATCAATGGTTATGCTACTAGTAATATTTATCAACAAAGTCACGATTATATTGAGGGACTTCACTTTGAATCTACTTTCTAATCCTCCATATGAGCCTAAAACGAAATGAGACTGGTGTATCATTTCATGGACCTAATGCACTGGCTGCTGCTAATCCCTACAGGTTGAAGCAAGTATCTTTGTTTCTTGTCACTGTGTTGTGCAACCTGATCATTGGTCCCTAACCATCAGTTTGAGGGGGGTGGGGATATTAAGGTGATATAAAAGAGTCAAAGTCAAGAAAGTCAAAGGTCAAAGGTGCATCCAACAGCTAAGTAGTATAAATAGGGAAAATCTCTCTTACTGTAATCAGTTGCAACCATTTGTACAATTACCAAAAGTTCAATACCAGCTACCTCTTACTTTTCTCTCTGTTTCTTCATCTTCAACCTCTAGTTAGGGTTTCAATTTTCAACATTGTTGCTTTACCTTTAAGCTTTCATCATCATGACCTTGATTTTTAGTAGCTGCTAGGCTGTTGTTTGGAGATAAAAACGCCTATGCTAGTTTACGAGTTTGTTGGTAATGAAACGCTTTATGACCACATTCATAAAAATAAAAGACAACCACTTTAATTTGCACAATGATTCAAGATAGCAGCAGAAACTGAGACGGCACTTTCATACTTACATCACTCCACCACCATGAAAATTGTTCATCGAGATGTCAAGGCAACGAATATATTGTTGGATGAGAAACTTACGGCCAAATTGTCGGACTTCGGAGCTTCAAAACTGGTTCTTGACGACAAAACTCGACTTTCAACTTTAATGCAGGGCACAATGGGATACTTGGACCCCGAATATCTTCAATCCAACACACTAACAAAAAAGGGTGACTTTTATAGCTTTGGAGTTGTCCTCGTGGAGCTACTGACAAGCGAGAATGCAATTCGTTTTGATAAATCCAAGGCAGAGAGAAACCTGGCCAACCTCTTTGTTTCTACAATTGAAGACAAAGGTCTGCGCGCACTGGGTCCAATTCTTGATGATGAAATAGTCAAGGATGGAAACTGGGAGATCATCAAAAAAGTTGGGAAGCTTGCCGAAAGATGCTTAAGTGTGAAAGGATACGAAAGGCCTACCATGGAAGAAGTAGCGAGAATGTAGTTCGTTTTGATAAATCCAAGGCAGAGAGAAACCTGGCCAACCTCTTTGTTTCTACAATTGAAGAAAAAGGTCTGCGCGCACTGGGTCCAATTCTTGATGATGAAATAGTCAAGGATGGAAACTGGGAGATCATCAAAAAAGTTGGGAAGCTTGCCGAAAGATGTCAAGGATGGAAACTAGGAGATCATCAAAAAAGTTAGGAAGCTTGCCGAAAGATGCTTAAGTGTGAAAGGATACGAAAGGCCTACCATGAAAGAAGTAGAGAGGGAGCTAGATGAAATACTGAGAACTTTGGCAAACCTTGCCTCCTTTTCCAAAGGGACAGACCCCTCTTGTGTCACATTCAAACGCTTACAGTTATTATCAATGCACAGTATGATGTCAGCATGGAAAATTGGCAATGGATGGAGTGACTAACTCAGAATCAAATTTATATTTTTCCAATGTAGGAGTTGTATTTGTTTGGACCCAAAATAAACATTTTGGCCTGACAAGGCGTGTCTTGGAGAAATTGAGCCAATATCAGTGGCTCAAGCTATATATTGTCGACAAGCTCGAAATATATATTTAGAGGCTAAATAAAGCCTACTATGGAAGTATGACAAGTCAACTTTAGCATATTTTCCTACTTCGGCTAGGAAAAACCGAGCTAGACAAGGAAGGAGGGGTGGCAGACTAACCAAATGAAATCGAAATGTGCTGAAACTTTCCAGATCCATTCTAGACAGCCCAAAGATCATTTCTTATGAAGAGTGCAAGAACTTTTGTTGAGTGGAAGGCCTTCAAACAATCAGCCCAATTTTCTACAGAAGCAAAACTGGAAAACTGGACCTGTAAGAGGTCCAGCAGCATTTTCGGCCCAACCACATGGAATAAAAATCTGAAATTTTACCAGGGTGATCTACACTCATAGTGGAACATTGCATATGAAGAAGTCGAAGGAATATAATGAAGTCTTGTTGGAGAAATAATTGAAGGAATAAAGGGGCAGAAACTGACCTAAAACCAGCTCAATATTCACATGTTCATGTTTCCTACCCACATGAAGAAAGCTAGATGCTTTTCTTCTTTTCCTTGGATATATTTTTCAAGACAATCTCTATAATAGATCATCATCACTTCCATGTTGTTGCACCTTCATGCCTTGCTTTCATTTCATCATTTCTCTATCTTTTCCATATTTTACAAATCACTTTCATATTCCACTTTCATTATTTTTCTTCCACTCATCATTTCACTCTTCTTTTTCTTCCCTATATAAACACCTTCTCTTCTCATTCTAAAACACACATTCACAACACAACAACAACATCTCTAAGATGATCTAAGTTCTCTCTAGAGCAAACCTCTCTAAGAGCAACTCCTCTCCCTCTCTTTCTCTTTCTCTTAGCGGTGATCACACTCTTAGTCCTAGTCTTCTCATAAGCCGACTTTCAGTGCCACCAAACCCTCTGTCAACGTGCTTCGGTCCTAGTCTCCTCGGGAGCCGACGGTAGTGCCGCGACCACAACGGTTACAGAACCAGCCAAGCAAGGGTAACGCCCTAGCAACCCAGCCAAGCTAAAGTCACGCTTTAGCAAGATCTCAACACTTCCCGGTGATGTCGCTCTGCTCGATCTACAATATTGAGTATCGATTGTGTTAACAAGAAGAAACTTCAGCAAAGTCCTCACCACGAGGCAGAAAGAATCCCCACGACGAGGTTGGTGCTCTCCTCGTCTACAATTGCTTGAAAAGAAGTCAGGTCAAGGGACATCCCCGACGACCGCACCCAAACGGTGCTGGCACGCCCGCGCAGAAAAGAGACTGTTGACCAGCTGCAGCAAAATTGGAGCCAAACAGTATTTATACACATTCTCAACAAAATATTCTTCGGCCTTTTTTAATTGTGTGTGTTCTCTCTATTCCAATTTGACCATTTCCGTGTCTTGTAAAATAAAAGGTATATGAGTAGCGCTGTTAGAATCATGTATGCAATCCCTTTTTTTTTTTTGAGGTGGAAGTCATGTATACTTTATGTGTGTGTGCGCGCTAAAATTTTTGATTTCCTAGATATAGTATATATGTTTATCTTGCTTCATATTAGAGTAAGTTGAAATTTTCTTTAGATGTCCTAGAAAATAACATATTCCAAATTCTAATGATAAAGACACAAATGTTTATAAATTATTAGACAAAGTCACAAATGTCTAATGTGGGATGTACTCTACATATCATGACTTGGTACTCTACATTTTTAAACCAACCTATCATGACTTGGTTGGAACAGAAACTCACTCATCCCAAGTTATAATTTTTCAACCTACACACGACTAAAATTAATCACTTACACAAAATGATAAAACTACGTACTATAGTTTCTTTTATGAGGACCCAAATTGAAACAAAGTATCTAAAACTCAGTGTAATGAATTATCGCCCATCATCATATGGCATTAACATTTGAATTTGCATGCTGTCATACCCACTAGTTGTACCACTAGCACCTTCATCACCATCACCTTTAACATTGACAATGTAAGCTTCTGAATTGATTGGTGACCCCAGCAAGTACTCAGTCTCCTCGGGACATGAATTTGTATTATTTCCCCATGGATGCTTCGCTGTATTTTGCATTCCCTCTAACTCCATAGCCACTTCTTTCATTGTAGGCCTTTCCTCCCCTTTTATCCTCAGACATCTTTTTGCGAGATAAGCAACTTGCTCTGCTGTGTCTATGTTCCTCTCATTCATTATGTCAGCATCAAGAATTTCAATCAAGCAATCTTTCTCTATCGAAGAAACAAAGAAACTTGCTAGGCATCTCTCTGCGTCAGGTCTAGCGAAAGAAAGTGCCACTCTGCTCGTTAATAACTCTGCTAGGACAACTCCAAAGCTGTAGACGTCACTCTTTTCAGTCAGTTGATTGGAATGAAAGTATTCAGGGTCCAAGTAGCCAAGCGTCCCTTGCACTAGTGTTGCTAGTTCAGTTTGATCTAGAGGAATGAAACGCGAAGCTCCAAAATCGGACACTTTGGCAGTGTAATTGTCATCTAATAGTATATTTGTTGCTTTCACATCTCGATGTATGATTGGTGTGGAAGTAGAGGAGTGTAAGTAAGCTAGTGCCCCTGCCGTTTCTGATGCTATCTTCAATCGTAATTCCCATGAAAGCGGTGATCCTTTTCCCTTGCTGAATATATGCTCAAAAAGAGTGCCATGAGTAATGTACTCATAAACTAGTAAAGGCACTTCAGTCTCGAAACAACAACCCAATAGTTTTACTACGTTTCTGTGGTTGATTTGAGAGAGAACGATAACCTCATTAACGAACTGCTCACTTTGAGTTGGGGCGCCAATTTTTGATTTTTTTATGGCAACAACTTTCGTATCAGGTAGAATTCCTTTGTAAACTGTTCCATAGCCTCCTTCACCAAGAATCTCATCTGCATGGTAATTGTTTGTCGCCTTCTCAAGTTCTTCCGCTGTAAAGATTTTTGCTGTTTCCACGGCTCCTCCATGACTAGCGAGTTGTTGTTGTAATGTTAAGCCACCGTTTTCTTTGAAGTACTTCTTTTTGAGTTTGATGAGCCTTCTTTTGTTCATTTCCCAATATATCCACGAAATTAAGACCACCAAAACCAAGAAGCCTATACTGACACCTGCACATATTTGAAAAATGAAATATCAATATTTCTGGGGGTTGAATGCTAAAGGTAGTTCTAGGTATATACCCAAAAGAAATCATGTAGTGTATTACTTTGCCATCTACACTAATTTTTATTTTTTTGTTTTTGTTTGAAATGACACTAAGTATTTCTTTAAGGGCCAAAGCCCAAAGGGTTTGACAAAGTATACTGGCATTAATCATAATTTACCTCCCGAATTATATGAGCATTTTTAATTTCATATCTGGATTTCAATTTTTGTTGTTTACATACCTCAAGTTATTTCTGTTGGACGTTTCTATACCTTGATTGAAAAAGTATGTTAAAAAAATCTGATATTTGTAAGAGGATTTGTTATTTATGTACAGACATGTCAGTTAAGTGATGACACGGCATCACTTTTCTCACTAAAATGCTGATTAATACGTTTTAGACTTTGAGAATTAGCTATTTGTAAGAGGAGAAAATCATTAAGCTCTGGGAACGGGAAAAAAAATTGAAACCTAAATCTGAGATTGAATTCCCAAATCGTAATTTCTCAGCCATCTCTTACTCTTTCATCAGTTTGCTGACGCCTTGGCCATATCAGATTTTCCCTCTCCCCTTCAGTCATCCTCTAAAAATGATTCAAATTCTCAGATTGGAGCACATGATAAGGCTAATGGAAAGGAATGACGACTTCCAACTTCGGCTCTGACCAGATCCCGTATGCCGAAAGGTTAATGGCGGCGGCTCCTGCACAGATACCCATTGTGGTTCTTACCGATTTTGAAGTTGTAATCACCTATAAGTTTCCAATCGGATGGCCGTAATGATGTCGTGTAACAGAGTTGAGACCGGTGGAGGAGTCAGTGGAGCTGCTTCCATTGGAATCACCTGAGTTGATACTGTTGGGAGCTAACGATATGAAGAAGAGGGTGCGAGATTTTAATTTGGTTCAATTTTGATCTCTGATGATTTTTCTTCTGGGTACATAAATTTCTCGGTTGCAGATTGGTTTGAGATATAGTGAATTATGTGGAAATTGGTTTCTGTGTTTTAAAGCTTTGGATCTGAGTTTTGAATTCACTCTCTTTGCTAGGTGGTAGATATGATATATAGGCTCTTGAAATTGTTGATAATCATACCAGTAGCTAATAATTAATTATATTATCTACTGACATCTGGCCATCTGGGTGTAAATTTGAGTATATTTAGGAGGAGGAGGAGGAGGAGGGAAGAAGACCAAGTAACTGGGAGTCTGGGATAATGGATAAGATTTGGGTGCATTTATTTTTTCCTTAAAATTTTTTTCTTTAATTTTTTTTAAACATGTGCCATTTTCATCAGGATGTTATTGTGACTAAGTAATTCCACGTCATTACATAACTAACATGTCAGTAGATAACTGACACATCATCAGATAACAGATTTTTCTTTAATGGAATTTTTTGAACTAAAATATGGAAACGTCTAACGGAGCTAGACGATAAAAATTGAAATTTAAGAATGAAATTGAAAATGTCTCTTTAGTTCGGGAGGGAGGGTTTGGTAAATTATAATTAATCCCTAAAAATATGACTGAAGTTAGAAAGGAGTCAAAGGACCAAGTCTCGCAAATAATGTAATCAGCGAACTTACCTAATGAGATTTTTAGGGAAGCGTTGTTTGACCAGGTCTCACAAGTGAATTCGTCTCGGTGTCTGAATCCTTTATTACATTTGCACGAGTAATTTCCTGGAGGTGAATTTATGCACTTTCCGTTCTGACAGTGGCCGCTTGAGGTCGCGCACTCATCGATATCTGAAATAAAATCATGAATATCCAATATGAATACAAAAAAGTAAAATATGTAAATTGAACTTAAATTTCTTGCAGCATTTAAAAATTGATTACCTTGGCAACCGAGGTATGGGTTCCCTTCGTAGCCTGGCTTGCACCGGCAAATGTAACCTGCAACCGTCTCATTAGTGATGGTGTTCCGGTTGACACAAATAGTATTCTCTTTGCACGAATAATCAGTTAGGTTCTTCGCTACTGCACATGGCTCGTCCCCGATTGCCCAATTAACAGCCACCGGAAGCTGCTGAATTGTTGTATACAGTTGTTGAAAACTTGTTTTCGGTGCGAATGTGAAGTTGCCTTCTTCAACGATGAAGGCGTAGCTGCACTTGTAAGTTGATGCCCAGTGATCACTCGCGTTGTAGTCGGAAAGTGCAGCCATTCCAATGGAAATGTTTTGCAGTCCACTTGGGATGGAAGTTTGGGCACACCCGAAGCCGGTGCATGACTCGGGTATTTCTTTGCCAAGAATATCCTCACAGAAGGCAACACTTACACCTGTTTGGGAGTCTTCATCTACAACTTGTCGATACAGCGATAAAACGTTGCAGCCAAGGGTAAAGAAGTTGTTTTTGGTTGAGATGATATAAGGAGCAGGCAGCTCCAGTGAACTGCTGCTGTTTGTTTTAGTGTCATCATAGCATTTTCGTGCTATGTCCTGCATTACTTGCAACTCGCCGTCATCAAGGGAAAATTTAGTAATGGTGATGGGAAAGGTGAAGGTACCATTTGTGAAGTTTGCCGATGGGGATACAGTGGTGGATTGGTCACAAGCGATGGTGAATTCCGGTCGCATGGAACAATTTTCACCTATGCCAAATGGATATGGAATTGTGAGATCACCACACTTCTCTTTGCACCCAGGCTTGGCTTGAGGAGGCGGCGGTAGGGTCTGCGCTGCTGCTAGCAGTGTTGTTGATGTTGTTGTTGCGGCCACTAACATTAACAAATAGAGCAGCGTAACAAGAATCCTCTCATGTAATGAAGCCATGGAACTACAAATTGGGTGGTACTATAACAACTATGCCAGGCCTTTAACCCTTATATAGGCGTAAAGGAAGAGACTCAGTCTCTTAGTTTGCGCGGTTGTTCTCTTCCCTAGTGGTAATCGACTATCTGGTCAACTATACGAATAGGCAATGTTTTAGTTTTTTTTTTTTTTTTAAGGAAGTAAAACCATTAAATACTAAATCCTATGGGACACCTAGAGTTTACACGATCAAACATCAAGACTCTAGAAGCTACCGTCGGACATCTTTCAGTCCATGCACTTTGAAGATGAGCAAGTCGATCGTTCCAGGAAGTATATTCCAACTTGGTAACCTCCATGTAAATCCCACTTGATAATATTCAATTACATGGAAAAGTCAACAGCTAAATCGATGAGAAGATGATTGTCTAAAATACGATTCAATTGCTATCAGTAGCTAAGCAAGACTGCCATGTGTGAACACAGGGTAGCAGTTTTTTGGGTTCAATACATTACAAACTACAAAGGGAAAAGACACACGGCAAAAATATACAAGAAGCTAACTTCCAAGAAACAATCCCCATCCAAACGTAACCACAAGTACTGGACTACTTGTACGTGGTTTGGAAATTAGATTCTCTATCGAATAATTAAGTGAAGTAAAGTGAAGTCGTCCCTATAATTTCCAGGAAGTTATTAATTGCGCAGAGTATTTTGGAACGGTACACTCTACATGGTAATTTGTTTGACTAGCTCAGGGTCAACGTTGATCACTTCACGCTCACGCTAGCGGTTGAAGTAGCTGCGATTGTTGTTGCCGTTTCGACCATTGCGGTTGCCGCCGGAAGAAGATTGGATGGAGCCATTGTGTTGTTTTGGGAAAGAAGGTTGATGACTGGTGAAGAGAGCAGTATGAGGAAGAGGAGAGGAGCTGTTGAGATCGGGGTCTTGTCCTTCAAAGGCAAGAATGCGTGAACGAAGGTCAGAGAAGATGGGCAACGGTGGTGTTTGAAGAATAGCACTATAGCAGTGCGAAGCATGAGATGCCATTATTGACGTAGTGTTATGCGAGTAGCATGGGCCACTAATAAGTGGTGAAAATGGAATAATTTATCATATGGTTCGAATCAATGTGATTGTATCATGTTACATATTTTCAATTAGTCATTTAAAGATAATATTTATTTTTTCTCATGTAATTACTCCAAGTAGATTTTGTATTTTATTAGGTCAAATTAATCCCACGTAATAATGTTATGCATGTGATAGTTCAGAATTACAAAATAACTACTCTCAAGTGGTGATGAATTCCTTATTTTTTTGGACAAACCCGAGTGGTATTGATAGAAATATCAGCATCAATACTACTTCAAACTTGGTGTGCGGCAAATTACGATTACAATAAGAAATAAAATAAAACTACAACTAGCCAATCATGTTGGTACTTACCAACTCAAGATTTATGATCGACCTCCATCCTTTGACATGAAATAATTAATCCCAACTCTCCTAATAGAATTCAAAAAAAAAAAATTGCTAATACATATGAGTTATATATATGCACCTTGGAAATTGGCATGTTGGTACTTACCAACTCAAGGTTTAATTAGGACGTAATATGCTAATGAATTCTCTTATTTAAGTTGAAACTCAAGTTGAAGTTGCTGCTACTGCTTACGCGACTCAGTCGAGCAAGCGAAAAAGGAGCCCAACATAGAAGTGAAATCGTGAACGCTGTCCAAGAGGTTCTTTAATTACAAGGGAAAATTTCAATAGTTGGGGTTATTGGGCAAATAATTATAAACAAACATCACAAACGAAAAACAAAAGAAGTGGTCGAGTGTCCAAATATCACTCTGATGGGCATTTATTTTTTTATTAACTAGTGAAATTCATATATCGACACAATTCACAAAAATCCCTGCGTATCTGATTAGAATATGGACTGGCTGGGGTAATTGATAACCCCTTGATGAACTTGCAAAGCCTTCACAAGAATATGGGCTGCTGAGTGCAGCAATTGTTACAACACCAGGATCTTGGCTGCTGAGAGCAGCAATAGCCTCTGGTATTGCACAAGTCCATTTTGGAAAAACAAACGCATCACCCTCCTGCAACACCTTCTTCATGTGACGGATTTCGGGGCTCATCACCTCAAAGAACATCTGCAGCAACGTCAGCAGTATTTGAAGTTGATGATCCCAGCAAGTCCTCATCAGTCTCGTCTTGACAAATAAAGTAATGCTTATGTGTCATATCATAAATAGAACTCAATCCTTTATATAAACACTCTAGCTCCATGGCTACTTCTTTCATAGTAGGCCTTTCGTCCCCTTTTACTCTCAAACATCTCTTTGCCAGATAAGCCACATTTTCTAGTACCATTGTATCATTAATATTTGCCTCATCGACCATGTCAGTGTCAAGAATTTCCTTCAAGCGACCGTCTTCCACCGAAGAAACAAACAATTTTGAAAGGTTTCTCTCTGCATCTGGCCTAGCAAAAGAAAATGCCTTTTTACTTGTCAGTAGCTCCACTAGGACAACTCCAAAGCTATAGACGTCGCTTTTTTCTGTAAATTCATCCGAGTGAAAATATTCAGGGTCCAAGTATCCGAGTGTCCCTTGCACAAAAGTTGTCATTTGCTTTTCATCAAGAGGTCGAATCAATTGTGAAGCTCCAAAGTCAGCGACTTTTGCAGTGTAGTTTTCATCTAGTAGTATGTTCATTGTCTTCACATCTCGATGTAATATTGGCATCGAAGTGGAGGAGTGTAAGTATGCCAATGCACCTGCAGTTTCTGTTGCTATCTTTAATCGTAAATCCCAAAAAAGTGGTGGCGATGATCTTTTTCCCCTTTTATCTCCATGAAGGTGCTTAAAAAGGGTGCCATTAGTGATGAACTCATAAACGAGTATAGGCACCGATGTCTCCAAGCAACAACCCAATAACCTCACCACATTTATGTGGTTGATTTGTGAAAGAATAATCACTTCATTAACAAACTGCTGACTGGGAGTGCAGTGGGTTGGGGTAGTACTGTGGGATGTGTCACCAACTTTGGGCTTCTTTATGGCAACCGTTCTGTCATTCTGCAATATTCCCTTGTAAACTATTCCACAACCTCCTTCACCAAGGACTCTGCTTTCATGATAATTGTTTGTGGCCTTCTCAAGTTCTTCTGCAGTAAATATTTTGGCCATCTCCACTCCATGATGATTAGCAAGCTGTTGTAACAATAAACCACCATTTTTTTCAAAGTACTTTTCTTTCAAAATCATGTACTCTCGTTTCTTCATTTCCCAATATATCGACCCTAAACCTCCAACCACTATCACAAAGACTGATGCAAAGATACCTGCACACAATTGAGCAGTTAATCAACACACTCTGTAAACCGGACTCTACTTTCACCCAGAAGACTATTTGTTAAGTTTGCACACATTATCCATATGGTGATTGTGATCTCTGTATTTGTGATACTTATGTAGCGTAATCTATCGAAAAGGGGGCGTGCAGATATATTTCCTTCCCATCTTTATTGAAATAACAACATCAAAAGTAATAGAAACTATTATGAGTTCCTCTCTTAAGTTAAACAATAGATATACGTACCAAATGAAATTAAAAACCTCAGAGATGTCTTCAATTGATTGGGATCACATTTATACTGTCCTGGTAGATTTACGCAGAGTTCTTCTGTGCTGCAGCGGTCTGAACTCTGACACTCATTGATATCTGAAGAGAAATTAGGAAAAGTATACATTCAAATATCACACAGAATATTATATATAAAACATCGTTTTATCTATATTGAAGCCAAATACCTTGACAACCATCTGCAAGGTATGGATTCCCTTGGTAACCTGGCAAGCACCGGCAAATGTAGCCTAGATGCCATCCACCATATCCACCCTCATTGACATTGGACCAATTGACGCACGTGCTATTTCCCTTGCAAGCATAACTTCCCTTGCTCTTTTGAGCTTCTTCACACGGCTCATCCCCAATTTGCCAATTAACCACCGTTGTGGTTGGGACCAGCAGCCTTCTGTACTTTTGGAGTTGGGCAAAACTTATATTGGGGGAGAATGAGAAGTTGCCTTCTTCCGCAAGGAAGCCGTAGTTGCACCCTAAGTATGGACTGTACCACTTTCCCTGATTAGGGATATAGCCATTTATGCTGATGCTTAACAAAGACTCAACAGTGAAATTTTGCAGTCCACTCGGGATTGAAGATTGGGAACAGCCATTGCCAGAGCAAGTGGTGCCAAAACTATCATCACATTGGGTTACAGCAAAGCCGCTTTTGTTGTAGGCTTGATCATCATCTTGGCCCAGGATCCTGCCGGAGGGACGATATTGGTAACCTCGATATTTTGCAAAAGTGGCACAGCCGACGGCAAAGAAGATGTTTTTGGTGGAAAATGCAAAAGGAGAGGGCAGCCGAAGCCACTGGTTCAGGGTCTCTTTGCGGTCGCCGCAGTCTTGGTATACAGAGGACAAGATACGCAACTCAGCGTTGTCAAGGCTTATGTCAGTAACAATGAGATCAGTCAATGGTGATGTTGGTGACGATGAGGGAGGACTCGTGAGTTTTGCTACTGAGGCATTGCCTTCAGCACTAGTACAGTTGATAAAAAACTCATCTCGCAGGTAACAACCTTTAACAGTGCCAAATGGATAGGAGATTTTCACATCACCGCAGCGATCGGGACAGTTAGGCAAGGCTTGTGCAGATGTTGTACTACTACTTGTTGCAACCGCTAATACAACCACCACCAATATTGGTACTACTACTCCTAACATTGTATACAAGCGATTGATCGGTTTATGAATTTCAATGGCAGAAGTAGCAGAGATTTATATTAGGGAAGCGTATATACGTACCTGAATTCATCGTATTGAACTAGATGAGTCTTCTGCCTTCTAGATTGCTAGGTCAGAAGAGATCTCCCAAATATGACTTTTCTTGTTTTATTTATTTATTGAGAAATATGATTTTTCTTGTTCACAAAAATTATTTGCAGGCTGTTAATATATTTTAATAGTATTCTCTGTAAATTGCACTGATTTGGTTGAATTGATTCTGTTTAACTTCTTTCCTCATTGATGTGTTAATTCCACTCTAAGCCCGCTAATTTGATTTGTTTCCTCCATTTCCAATCTATAATGAAGTTGAGCGAGAAATCAGTGTTACCTTCAATCTACGTCAACATGCTACAGTCATTAATTTGTTCTAGATCGAAGTTCTAGTGTTAATATTGTACCCAGGTTCTAGTGTTAAATGTGGTTGGGTGTCCATATAATTTTTGTACTTCTCATGGGCTTTGTTTGGAGATCAACATAAAGTGAAAGTCATACATGACTCGTATATTCCTACAAAACTTCCCCCCTTCTTTGTTTAGAATATGGACTGGAGGTAATTGACAACCCCTTGATCAACTTGCAAAGCCTTCACGAGAATCTCACTACCAATACTAGGCCTGGACCCAAAGACAGCACTTGAAATTATTACCACACCAGGATTTTGGCTGCTCAGGGCAGCAATAGCAACAGCATTGCCAGTTCCTACATTTCTCTGGTAGTGGACGAGTCCGATTGGGAAAACAAACACATCGCCCTTCTGCAACACCTTGGTGATGTGACGATTTTCGGGGCTCGACGTTACGAACCCAACTTCAAGGCAGCCTTCAAGGATGGTCAAGATTTCGGAGGCACGAGGATGAGTGTGGGGAGGGTTGATGCCTGATGGTGCATAGTCGATGCGGACTAGTGAAATGCCAAGAGTATTGAGTCCTGGAAGTTGGGATACAGTCACCGGTGTCACACTTGACCCAATTGGGTTTGATGTATTGGCTGCTAAGTGAAGCCCACCAAATGAAAAATCGTTGGCTTTAACTGTCTTGGGGTCCTTGCAAGCTAGGCCATTCAGCAGCACTGCCAAATTAACTCGTAGGTTAGTTTTGTTTAATTAAATTTCTAATTCGTTCAACAAAAGATGAAATAAGAATGTACAGAGCCTGATGAACTATATTTCATGATCTACACAAAGTCGACAGTAGGCAATTATCTAATTGTATTTACAAAAATTTCTGATAACTTGAGAATATAGTGTTCGTATAAATGTCTAAAAAAGACTAAAAGAATAATAAACATAAGAACAAAAGAGAGGCCCCGGGACTATTTGAGATTCTGCTTTTAGTCTATTAGTCTTGTTTTTGAGAAATATTTGTGGATATGTCACTACAATACCACACGGTGGGCTGTTAAGTGTAACACATGAGTTCTCTACTATACTACCATTCAAGGTAAATTGTACATATTGTCTATTTTATATTTATATATATAATGGTGAAAATCTGAGATGAAATTCTATTCTTTAAGTAGCTTCAACCAATGTAGATGCAAAATTACACAGGAATTGATATAAAGAAAAAAAGATAATCATAAATGTACCTCGACTTTCTGGGTCTGCCACACAGAAATCTTGAAGTGGACTATGATCAGATGCTGTGGCAACTGACAAAGAGAAAGATAACAGGAACCCAAAGATGATATTATAAGTGCCCATTTGATAATAAGCCGGTATCCTTAATTTTCTATGAAAGATTAATGCAACAGAAGCTGCTAAATTTGTGGGTTAATGAAATTAAAGCTGTGGGAAAATTTGTTTGTAGCCTTGTCTATACAAGAAAACAAGAAGAAAGTGAGGAATTGCAGAAGGTCTAAAACCCACAGCTGTATATTATATATGCCGTTCAAGCACTGAGATTATATATAGTCAGTTTCTGGCCTCATGCTAAAGTAGTAAAGCAATAGTATAATTGCTCGAGCTAGCTCCGGGAAACATGCATTTATAAATTTGAGAGCTTAGCTTAAGTGGTCGGCCCTATATAATGTTTAATTTGGCCTACTAGTGACCATGGTGGTTTGTATATAAGGGACAGAGTTATAGTTCTTTTCCATGCGCCACTTTGAAGTCACACTTTGTTTTAGCTTTAAGGAGTAACATGATAGATATAAGTGGGTACGTGGTATGCCCTTATATTGATGAAATGTCAAATGAATGTAATAGCATTTCAACTTCAATTACATTGCTAACTGATCTGAAATAACACTAACAATTTTCGAAACTCGTCCGAAACACTTGGATGATCGAACTGTCAACCAATTTTGAATTTATTAGATAGAGCTGAATCCAGTAATGGAATCTAAAACCTTGCCTGTATGTTGTAGATTGCTTGCTTATCCACTAGGAAAGCCTTTGTAAGAATGTCACTAGAGATGTGAGGCCTTGATCCAAATACCGTGTTGGCAAGGGTAACAGTTCCTGGGTTTTGGCTGCTAAAAGCTGAAAAGGCGACTGCAGTAGTATATCCAACATTGTATTGGAAATGCACAAGACCTTCCGGGAACACAAACACATCACCAGCCTGAAGTATTTTTGTGATGAGACGGTTATCGGGGTTGGAGGTGACAAAACCAACTTGGAGGCTGCCTTCAAGGACTGTCAAGATTTCGGCAGCGCGAGGGTGTGTGTGGGGAGGGTTAACACCCCATGCAGCAAAATCGATGCGTGCAATGGAGATGCCAAAGGTGTTGAGTCCTGGAATTTGGTTCACCCTAACAGAGGTCACACGTGAACCGAATGCAGTTGATGTGTTGCCTGCCATGTCAAGTCCACTATAGTAGAAGTCATTGGCTTCAACAAGATTAGGGTCCTTGCAGACAACGCCATTCACTGCAGCTGAAATTAGTTGTGGCAAAAATACATAAGAAACATAACTATAATCAGATAGTGAAAAGCAGTTTGATTGTTGTACTTACCTAAGCGTGTTGGCTGTGCTACGCAGAAATCTTGAAGACTCTCAGTTGCCAAAGCAATGGAGCAAGTCATGACTACGAGTAATGCTAGCAACAGAAATCGAGAGGCCATTTTTGGAATTGATTGATTCTCACTAGACAGAGAGATGGACAAAATTTGCTTAACTTTGTAAGCAAGAACAAACTCAATCAGTCGAATTGTGGTTTGAGACCACCATATATATGATCCTGCTTTTATAGGGTCTAAACTTTGGAACCCTGTATAAAAATTTGTATCACTGGAAGCTTGTTTCGCTTATCTTTCTTTGTTTTCAGGTATATGATAAGAATAGCTAGCTATCCAGGCCAAACATAATGTGCTCCGTACTAGTCACATATCTTGAACTGCAAAGTTGGTAGTTAGCTTGTAAATTTGCTGGTTCTTTTATAATGCAAAGATTTGAGTCATTCATAACTTGTGTAGTAGCTATATCTGTATAGGTATATAGTATCCACTGTTGGGACCTTCACAATGTAACCAACTATGGGAAATGTTCCCAAAAAAAAAACTATTATGTTTTTTTTTTTAATTTTTAAGTAAATTAGTAGATAGCTGGTTTGTGTTCTCCAATAATTTTGTGTCTGTGAACCAAATAATTTCCAGACTTAAAATTTAGACTCATTCAATTTTGTGTCTTTCGTGTTCTTTAATCCCTGACAAAAGTACCCAAAATTTGTTCTGTTTTTTGTTTTTCTGTTTTGGAAAGAGGAAGCAAATTTTTCCGCGTAAAAGACACTCTAGAGGCTTTCATTGAGGATGCATTAATACTCAATGTGGAAGGGGAGATTTGCAGGAATCAAATAAATCGACAAGGCCTTTGGAGAAATAGAATCAAACCAATTCATACATAACCTTTCTAACATGGATCACTAAGTAATCAGAAACAAATCATTCTCTTGAAGTAAAAGAATCAAACAAAAAATCAGACTGAACATGATTGTACGTATTGCTAAATGAACAGTAAAATATTGTACACACTTCAAATGAACCGCATGTCAAACCCCTTTTGAAAGGTTCCAAGTTGGAGTCTAGAACTTGGACTGGAAATCGTAGATTGTGTCCTTGTCGACTTGGAATGCCTTTGCAAGAACATCAGCAGAAATGGCAGGCTTTGATCCAAACACTGCATTGGCAATGGTAATAGCACCTGGATTTTGGCTGCTCAGAGCTGCAATGGCTACCGCATTAACATTTCCCACATTGTGTTGGAAATGCACAAGTCCTACTGGGAACACAAACACATCGCCCTTCTGAAGCACCTTTGTGATAAGTCTGTTTTCGGGATTGGAGGTGACAAAACCCACTTGGAGGCTCCCTTCAAGGACTGTCAAGATTTCAGTAGCTCTAGGATGAGTGTGTGGAGCATTGATACCCCATGGTGCATAGTCAATACGAACTAGGGAGATACCAAAAGTATTAAGTCCTGGAATCTGGGCAACATTAGCAGGGGTCACCTTTGAACCAGCAGCGTTTGATGTGTTGCCTGCACGGTGAAGTCCACTGAAGAAGAAGTCATCGGCGACAACTAGCTTGGGGTCCTTGCACACATGTCCATTCACGGGTACTGAAATTTGATCATGTCAAAAATGCATCAGAAACATTACTAACTAGTGCTAATTGATTATATCAACTATGTATTTCTATTTGGGAAAATCAATCACTTATTTATAAGAATATTAATTGTTATAGCTAGTTACCTGAGCTTGATGGATCAGCCACACAAAAATCCTGAAGAGAACTTGGGTCAGATGCCAAAGCAATAGAAGCTGTCATAGCAAGGCATGCTAACAATAGAAACTGCGAGGCCATTGGAACTTCGGAATAATTTTCTTTTTATGGAGAAACTTTGTTTAAGCTTGGAAAGCAAGGAAACTCGATAGAATTGTGGATTGAGACCAGCATGTGTCTCTGCATTTATAGAGAGAGATCATGGAGCCTTAGTGGTGTTCTGATCATGTCTAGTCTGGTAACGTGTATGACAATTTCTTCACTGAAAGTTTGTCATTACTTACCTAGGTTTATTTTCAGGGGACGGCAATTGTTGCCGGCATTGAAGTAGTTCCTATCCCTATGTGACAAGAAGCCAGGTCAAACTTCTTTAGCACCTCAGTCTCTTGCTGCGCGCTCCTTTTAAATTGGATAGATTTGTATCATTTTGAATCCATTTAATGTAGTTATCATTGTCTAATTCTTCCATGCAGTTGCTGTATGGATTCATATTATGGCTCATTCTATAAAAGACAATAGCTGCTGGTAGCATCAGATAAATTTTATCCTATATATAGTCATGTTTATGGTCTTTGCAATTTCCTATCAAGAATTAAATATTTGGATTCTAATGGTGTCTTTCTAAGAAACACTAATTAATCTGGCCGGACTAAATGTGGACTCATTCAACTTGATGTAATATGAACACACAAATTTGACACTTGGTTCCTTAAAGATTCTAAACGTCTGTGTCAGTATCCTAAGTATGAGATCTGCTACCTACAATCCTATTCATATATATAAATATATATATATATATATATATATATATATATATATATATTTATATACGGACGCGTTCCAAAGAGGACGTCCGCACTTTCGCTAAAGTGCGGACGACGGCGCTGCAGCCCAACTCAGGCCACGACGGCGCGGCGCGGCTTGCCGGAGGGAGCCCAGGGGTCGTGCGGAGGGGTCTGCGGTCGAGTGGAGTCGCCGGCGACGGGTTTTCCGGTGCTGCACAGAACCTGCAGTTGCAGGTGAGGTGGCTGCCCAGAAACCGACCTCCTCCGACCTCGAACGGTGCCCAGAAGCCGTCTGGGATGCTTCCGGCCCGATTCGAGCCGCCGTCGACGCCTGAGCTGGGCTGCAACGCCGGCGTCCGCACTTTAGCGAAGTGCGGACGTCCGCTTCAGAACCCGCCTGTATATATATATATTTGTCTTCATTTCTTTTCCAAAGGTGCACTCTTCGCTAATTGATGCATGTTAGAATACATATGTTTTGTGGAGACTCTCGTTATTATCTCGAGATGTTCTTCTTATGCTTATTGTAATTTGGGGTTCAGGTATCATGTCCCCCCCCCCCCCCCCCCCCCCCCCCATATGTATTATGAGGTTTCATTAATGGTCATGGCTTGAGGGTAGCCGTACTGGCCCTATTTCAAAAAAAAAAAAAAATCATAAAAGTTGCTTTTTCTCTTACTGTTTCTAATTACTTAACAATAGGCCATGATACTTTGCTAGAAGCTTATGAGTAATACAAGCCTCCATTAGCTTTGACCTGGCAATTCTTCATTTCTTGTCATATGAGGAAACCGTAAGGAATCAATTCAATGCCGGCACCGGATTTACCATGAGGCAATAGATGACAATCATTCAAACGATGTCATACACGGTTGCAGAAAATAGACCTTGTCAATGCATAACAAAACATAGAGATACAACCTCCTAATGTAGCGTCATCTATAAAAGTAGACACATATTGTGTTTTTGATCAACAATTCAACTTCATCCTCACCAGTTACAAAAATTAAACAAATCAAGCTCCTAACAGCTTTCTGAGTTTACTATTTTTTTCCTTGAGAGAATTAGCTTCCAATGGCCTCTAAGTTTCTAATTTTGGCATTCCTTGCCATAACTTCTTCCCTTGCTTTCGCTGACCCAAGTTCCCTTCAGGATTTCTGTGTGGCTGATCTGAAAAGCTCAGGTACTTCTATAGAACCCAGTTGATATATAAGTGAATATTAATTTTTTTTGGTATATAAATTATAGGCATGTTTCTAATGTATTTTTCTTATGATTTATTTCAGTACCAGTTAATGGCCTTGTCTGCAAGGACCCCAAGCTTATTGAAGCCAATGACTTCTTCTTCAGTGGACTTCACCTAGCAGGCAACACATCAAACCCTGCTGGTTCACGTGTGACCCCTGCGAACGTGGCCCAAATTCCAGGACTTAATACTCTTGGTATCTCCCTTGTTCGTATCGACTATGCACCATGGGGCATCAATGCTCCTCACACTCATCCTAGAGCCACTGAAGTCCTAACAGTCCTCGAAGGGACCCTCCAAGTGGGTTTTGTCACTTCCAACCCCGATAACAGACTTATCACAAAGGTGCTTCAGAAAGGTGATGTGTTTGTTTTCCCAGTAGGACTTGTGCATTTCCAGCACAACGTTGGAAAGGTTAATGCAGTCGCCATTGCCGCTCTCAGCAGCCAAAATCCAGGTGTTATTAGCATCGCCAATTCAGTATTTGGATCTAAGCCTGCTATCTCTGCTGATGTTCTTGCAAAGGCTTTCCAAGTGGATAAGGACACAATCTACAATCTTCAGTCAAAGTTCTAGAGTCCGATATGGCGATATGGTTTATTTAGTGTGCTTAATGTGTTTAGCAAATAGATATGGTTCATTCATCAGTGAAATTCATTTTGGTCTGTTTTATTTGATTCTGTATTGAGATAATTTATTTCTGTTCATATGGCAATGTAATTATCACAGTAGGAATTTTGTTGTTCTTCTTGGTTATTTTGGTTCATGAAATAATAATTATGGAATTTTTCTGAAGACATGTTTATTTCGTTGTTTTAGTTTTGGGTAGAAACTTCAATAGCATAAGTTAAATTAATAGACTATTAAAGTTATCCTCCTTAATAGCAGAGAATATAGTAAGGGAGACCTTTCCTCCAAGAATTTCCCAAAAACAAGGGTTTTCATCCTTTCCTGATCTCTATGCATCAAATGCCCTTTCATAAAATTTTAACTTAGAGCCAAACATTGAGGTACTTATCCATTTTCCTAATATAGAGGTCCATAGCTCCATAAATCAGTAGTACTCAGTACTAATGGTTGTCCATTAGTTCCCAAAATTTCTGTGCAGATGTTGAGAGCTTTGCATTCTACGATGAACTTTTCAACTTTTGTTTCTCTTTAAAGTGAGTTTGCAGCTTCCTGTTGATCTAATTATTTTTCAATTTTTTCTTGCCTTGCTAAAGGCATGAATACTGATGATAGCATGGCTGCTGGTTAGGCACAGAGAGTAGTGTGTCTTGCATGATATGCTAAGGATATCATATCACTAAGGACATGCAACTACTAGCATTAAACGTTGCAGAAAAGTTTATGATGTTGATCATCAGAGCTCAAGATGCAATAGTGCAAGTAAAGAACTTTTGGCGATGATCTTCATGTGGCAGAAATACCATTAGTGGAAAGTTTATCCTTTGTGTTAAATTTTTTTTTTGGTCAATATACTGAGACAGTATCACACAGTTCTATCAATAAAAGTTCGTTGTGAACGTACATCTTGCTGTTGAAGGAAAATCGGCTTAGTGTGCCTTATCAAACTAGGAGTAGTAATAGGAGAGAATGTTCTAGAATTCCTAATCCTACCCGGATTAGTATTCCTTGTAACATTAGAACATGTACTTTGTAATCCCTATATATAGGGCTCCTATTCTCAATAATAACATTACAATTCTCTCTACAATCTCTCTCGAATTCTCTTTTACTTAAACACGTTATCAGCACGAGTTCTAACCACAAAGCCAAAAAAAAACCAAAAATCTGAAAATCTTTCTTCACCACCGAAGCCCCTAGCCCGTGCTAGCCAAAGCCACCACCGCAGCCTAACCCCGTGCGCGCCCCTGCGTCCTCAACTGCCTGCTTGAGTGCCCGTGCACCTAAAACCTTGCACCGCAGCCCCTGCTGCCCACCTGCGCGCCCTTGCGCCTGCAGCCCTGCACCGCTGCCTTGCTACTGCCCCTGCAGCCTTGCAGTACCTCTCGGCCCAGCCTCCTCTTTCATTGCTGCCCCTGCAGCATTACCGCAACCCCTGTTGCACGTATACCTTGCTGTTACACTACCAACCGGCTACACATCAACACCGAGCCACCTCGACTTCCCAATCGACATCTACATCAACTCAAGCTTTCAAGTCTTCAAGCTTCAAATTAACAAGTAAGTATCTATAATTAAAGTTCCCGCTTTCGAACTTAATTTCCTCCTTCTTTTCTTCGGGGACTTGCAACCTCCCTTCTTCTACATCCCACCTTTCTTTCAACGTGGGTTCGATTCTATAAAGAGCGGAATCGTGGGGATTCACGCTATAAACGAACTAAGAGTGTTCGTAAAGACTTCGGACTAAGAGCGTCCGTAAGCATCGATTTTTGACCATACAAACATCATTGTTTCGGTCTAATCCAATCTTTCTTGGAAACCGATTTATTGGTAGCTTAGCTCGGAAATCTTATTATTTAGTTGTCGTGGAAGTTTTAACTCCGAAACTAATATATTTCTTCTTCTTATTTCAGGATGTCAAAGCTTGACTTTCCTATCCTTGACTCAACTGGCTCGGAATATCATAGTTGGGTCACGGATGTTGAGAACCATCTCACTTCAAAAGGGATCCTACCCGTAATTCAAGCACCAAATCCCTAGCTCATATTTGAGCGTACGGCTACAAATAATGCCACCGCTCTCATCTTGATGAGACGCCACATGGATAAATCACTCCGATTGAAGTACATGGCAATCAAGGATGCTAGAGAATTATGGGTTGCGCTAGAAGAGCGATTTGGTAACGTCAAGGATACCCTCCTCCCCGACTTGAAAGTTCAATGGAGCAATCTACGATTCGCCGACTTCAAGTCTGTAGCTGGATATAATTCAGAAGTTTTGCGCCTCAAAACTATGTTGGGGTTCTGTGGACAGCCTGTCACAGAGCAAGAACTAATTGAGAAAACTCTCTCCACCTTCCCCGTCTCAGAAATTTTACTATCGAAGCAATATCGAACCGAATTCAATGCTGGACGGCTCACGAGGTTACATCAGCTAATTAATATTATGTATGTAGCTGAAAAACATGATAATATCCTCGTGAAGAATTATAATTCAAGGCCTGTCGGAACTAAGAGCGTTCACGAGGCGAATTATAATAATGCACCCAAATGAGGGCGTAAGGAGCGGAACCCTAAGAATAAGGGACACAACGGACGTTCTGGTCCATATAACCGCCCTACAAAGGAAGATAATCGTCAGAATGAAGGACGAACAAGTGGAAATACATGGCAACGTGGGAGAGGAGGCCGTGGACCTCCAGGACGTGGTGGAGCCGTCCAAGGCCGTGGGAATGGCGCCAACTCCTCTAGGGGACGCCACCCAAGTGCAAACAATGCACCTCAATTAAAGGGAGGCAATCACAATGACATGTGTCATCGATGTGGATCAAGTGAGCATTGGTTCAAGCAATGCAATGCCAGCGATCAACTTGCTGCGCGTTACAAGGCATATAGAGACTTTAGAGAGCATGAAGCCTATCTTGCCGAATAAGGAGAAGAAGATGGTGATGATGCCAACGTCAATCTCACCATATCGGACTTCAAATCTGACAAGGAATTGCACAAGGATGCTGCAGATTTTGATTAGTATAGTCCTTTATTTTTTCCAAGAATTATGTAATGACAATTATGCCTTCTATCAATAAAATGACTTATTGTATTAACTCTTTCCCTCTAGGCGTACTCAAGAGTAATTGTGATGTCTAGGCAAGGTTTGATCTGAGAGAACGGTTTTAAAAGTGAGCAAAGCTCCACCAAAATCTCGCCTTACCTTACCTGGTCACAACCAAATTGAAATTACCGAACGGATTGAGTGACTACGATTTGATTTTTATGTTGGATTAGATTTTGGTCAAAGAAACTTTGATGTAATCATTGGCTATTATTAATAAAGTATCGATTTATTTTATTCAATGTCTTGGACATATTTTAATTTCGAACTTTATTATTTTTCAGTATGTTTCCCGGAGAGCTAGAATGCCTCGTGGATAGTGCAACTGCACATACCATCCTTCGAAATAGGCAGCTATTCCTATGGATGGCGCCTACTCGATCTTTTGTGACTACGATAGCTGGATCATCTCAATTGATTCATGGTCGAGGACCAGCTCAATTTATGTTGCCAAATGGCACAACTTTAAATGTCACCGAAGCTCTTTATGCTCCTAGGGCAGGAAGAAGCTTATTGAGCTTCAAAGATATAAGAGCCAATGGTTTTCATGTGGAAACACATTGTGAGAATGGACAAGAGTTCATTTGCATCACCTCTAATGACTACAGACATAAACGAGTATTAGAGAAACTTATGTGTCGCTCTAGTGGGTTGTATGCAACTGATTACACGCATTTTTATGCGTATAATTATATCTAAAACACTAGAAATTAGTTAGTTCTCAAGTTAATTATAATGTAATTAATCTATTTTTATTTACTTGTAGGAAATAAGCGGAGTTACGGAAATCGAAAGAAAATGACAGAAAAATTGAGCAAAATAGAATTTCCGACAAAATGATAGGAAAAATCAACGGTCGATCAATGTGTTAACCAAGGTCAACGTCATCAGTGTGAAGCCCATGTGTTGGCAGTTGGTGGAAGAGAAAAGAAATAAATAAATAAAAGAAAATAAAAGAAGAAATGTTGCTGCACACGTGTTGACCATTTAATTAAGCAAACCATTTGCTTAATTAAACCATGCTGACCAACCCTTCTTTGTTGTTCTCTTCACCACGTGACTACACTTCAGCCATTGACCTGATCCATTCCTTTCTACACGAACAGCACCCTATATATACATATATGATATATGGAGACCACGACCTAATTATCATCTACACAGAACAGCGCCGCTCTCCAAATTTCCAAAGGGGAGGGCTGCTGCCCTCTCCCTCCTTCCCCTCTATTTTTCCTCTTTTCTTTATAATTTCTTTTGAGATTTGAAGAACTACTCACACAAAACTTCAAGGATTTATCAAGGAGTTCAATCTCTACAAGATTTAAGATTTGGGTATTTTGTGGGGTTGTAATTCAAGGCTAATCATGCTAGCTTCATAGCTATTTGTGACTATCTTTGTTTTCTCCTACACTTTTCTACTCTTTGCTATTTGAATTTTGTAATTTTGATGTTCATGAATATGGGTTGTGAGTAGTTACTTTTGGGAGCTAGGGTTTCTAACTCTAGCTCAATTTTGATGTAATGAACATATTTTTCAAGTGATAAATAATGTATTTTCATATAGGTGCACTCTAATTACTATGTTAATTGATTCTTGATGCATAAATTTTAGGGAATTGACCATTCTCTTTGTTATGTTTTGAGATTTGTGATGTGTGATACAATTGGTGGTTCTTTTGTTCACTAGCTTCATGTAATTAGTGTGGTGTGTCAAGTGGTTGCTTAATCGAGAATGAATGATTGCCTAAGTTTCTATTTTCTTGTGCCCTTCGCCTTTAATCCTAGACGTTGTGGCCCTAGCAAGGCATAATGATTAGGCTTAGAGAGTTCATTCTTGCCTTAACCGGAAGAATGGATACCAAATAAAAGAAATTGACTTAGTGGCCTTAACCGGCATTAGGTAGAGAACTAAGGAATCGTTAAATTTTAGGTTGTAACTATTGCATGCTTAAATCCCTAATTTCTAGAGCTCTAGGCCTTTAGTTCATGTTTTGGTAGCCCTACTAAGGTACTAACTCATGAATTAGAGAGTTCATATTTGTCCTAACCGAAAAAGTGAATACCCTTAAGGAAATTTCGGCTTAGTGAACTTGACTGGCATTAAGTACGGGATTTGGTTCTCATGAAAATATGTTTGTTTGCTTGAAATGTGTTCGTTGCATTGAAATTGCTAGAGAGTGATCCCTAGTACCCAAAGTCTATCTCTCTTTTACTTTTCTTCATTTTTAATTGATGTTGTTAATTTAGTTTTCGACTTAGTCTTTTAGAAAATTACAATCACAATTTTGAATCATAATTTCTACCTCATTGTAAATAGTCATCACTAGGCTCTTAGTTTTGATTAGGCTTTGGGTGCAAACCAAAGCCGAGCATTGCTAAGGCTTGGTGCCTTAGAATTGCATTTTTATTTATTTTCTTTTTTTCTTTTCTTTGTTTGCTAAGTGTCTTTATTTCCGATTACCCAATGATTGTGGGTTAGCCACTAATCCCCGTGGTACGATAAACTTTGGGCATAATATTTCCCTATCTTGACAATGATACGTATGCTTGCGTAAATGTGTATTCAAGTCAGCAACCACTATTCGAGTCATTGAATCTAATCATGTTATGAGAGATGATTTATGGGATTCTGACACATATAGGCATTGGCATGACCGTTTGGGACACCCAGGTCGTGATATGATAATCCGTATATTAAAGACTGCACACGGACATCCATTTTTCAGAACGAAAAGAAGTAAAAATCGGATTTTGGACACCGAAAGAGCACCTACGCCTCACGGCGCCGTTCACCCCCAAAACCGGCCATTCTTGGCCGGCGCCGCCGTCCCCCTGCGGCCTCAGGGTGGCATTGACGCCACCAATGCTCTTTCTCCTCCAAATTTTGCTTCTAAAGTCAATTGTGACTTCATGGCTCAACCAAAATCCTCATTGGTTGTTTTTAAAGCCCATCATTCGTTCTGCAAAGCCTGCTCTTTAGCAAAATTAGGATCGAGACCATCCTTGCAAAAGACACCAAAGAAAATATACCATTCTTGCAGAGAATCCAATGTGATATTTGTGGACCTATTCAACCACCATGCGGACCATTTAGATATTTTATGGTATTGGTTGATGCATCGACACGCTGGTCACATGTCATGCTATTGTCCACAAGGAACGTTGCGTTTGCTAAACTCCTAGCACAAATAATTAAGTTAAGGGCTCACCACCCTGATCATCCTATTAAGTCTATAAGATTAGACAACGCTGGGGAGTTTACATCAAAAACTTTTGATGATTATTGCATGTCCATTGGGATTGATGTTGAACATCCAGTTCCTCATGTTCACACCCAAAATGGTCTCGCAGAAGCCGCCATTAAACGACTACAAATGGTCGCTAGGGCATTGGTGATGCGCACCAATCTCCCTATTTCTGCTTGGGGCTATGCAATATTGCATGCAGCTGTGCTTATTCGTCTGAGGCTCACTGCCACTCAACCCTTTTCTGCGTCCCAGATGGTGACTAGGTATGAGCCTGATGTCTCACATTTACGCATATTTGGGTGTGCAGTTTATGTGCCAATGCGCCGCCACAGCGCACCAAAATTGGTCCTCAAAGATGATTAGGCATTTATGTTAGATATGATTCTCCAACGATTATCCGCTACATAGATCCCTTGACAGGCGATCTCTTTACCGCTAGATTTGCGGATTGTCACTTCGATGAGACAGTCTTCCCGTCGTTAGGGGGAGATAAGAACATAAATGTTCAACAGGAACGACAGGAATTGTCGTGGTCTATCCCCACTCTGTCTCATCTTGATCCCCGAACCGCACAGTCCGAAATTGAAGTGCAGAGAATTCTCGATCTTCAGAATGTAGCAGAATCGATGCCTGATGCTTTTTCTGATATCGCTAAAATGACGAGATCACACATACCTGCTGCAAACGTGCCTGCAAGGATTGATGTCCCTAAAATTAGAGGACATGACGCCATCTCAAGGGCAATTGAGCATGGCGCCAATGTCCCCTCTCACAGTGATGGTGACGTAGTGGCTAGGCCCATGGCTCCTGCCAGGAAGCGCGGGAGGCCCATAGGTTCGATGGATTCTGGCCCAAAAAAGAAGGCGAGTTTGGCACAAAATAATCCATTAAACATCGATGTAAATAATCCATCTCATGAGAATATTCCGGATTATGGTTATGTCCAAGAGACATCATTGGGGGACGCTCCAATGTCAGAACCAACTCCTGAGAATAGAGAGATCTCCATGAATTACACTAGTGTACATGAGATGATGGATAGAAATTCTATGGCGATTGATGATGCATTTGCATATCATATTGCTAAAGGAATTATAGAATATGATGATATCGAACCTCGCTCTGTTGAAGAATGTCAACAAAGAGCGGATTGGCCTAAATGGAAAGATGCGATCCAGGCTGAATTGGATTCACTAACAAAGAGACAGGTATTTGGGCCTATAACGCAGACACCCCCAAATGTAAAACCTGTTGGCCATAAATGGGTCTTTGTTAGAAAGCGTAACGAGAAAAATGAGGTGGTAAGATATAAAGCCCGCCTCGTGGAGCAAGGTTTCTCACAACGCCCTGGAATCGACTACGAGGAGACATATTCTCCCGTAATGGACGTTATAACGTTCCGCTACCTTGTCAGTTTGGTAGTTTCTGAAAAACTTGACACGTAGCTTATGGATGTGGTTACAGTATATCTCTATGGGAATCTAGATTCAGAGATATATATGAAGATTCCAGATGGACTTCAATTACCCAAATCAAGTGGCTCTAAACCACGGAGCGCGTTTTCAATAAGATTAAAACGCTCACTATATGGATTAAAACAATCCGGACGGATGTGGTATAACTATATTAGTGACTACTTGATTGGGAAGGGATATATTAATAATGAAATATGCCCATGCGTGTTCATTAAAAGAACAAGTTCCGGATTTGCAATCGTAGCAGTTTATGTTGATGACATGAACCTAATTGGAACTCTATATAAGTTAAAGGAAACTGCTAAATATTTGAAATCCGAATTTGAGATGAAAGATCTTGGGAAAACACGGTTTTGTCTCGGTTTAGAACTCGAGCACTGTAGTGATGGGATTTTGATCCATCAGTCTGCATATACTCAGAAAATTCTAAGGCGCTTTCATGAAGATAAAGCAAAGCCTGTGAGTACTCACATGATTGGTTGTAGTCTTGAGCCCGGAAAAGATCCGTTTCGTCCAAAGGATGAGAACGAAGAATCACTAGAGGCCGAAGTGCCCTATTTAAGTGCAATAGGCGCATTATTGTACTTAGCTCAATGCACAAGACCAGACATCTCATTCGCAGTGAACTTGTTAGCTCGACATAGCTCTGCGCCAACACGCCGTCAATGGATTGGTGTAAAGACAATCTTTCGATACCTAAGAGGTACGATTGATATGAGCCTATTCTATCCCTACAGAGAGAAAAGGAATGACGGAAATTTGGGATCGAACCCCAAGAGGCGAAATGCCACCGTCCAAAGGATTGCCGTCGGCCATGTTGTCGCCGCCGTCCAGGGTGGCCGGCCTCATCCTACTCCCCTCCATCAAAATGACAATGATGTTTTGATGGGTTTTGCTGATGCAGGGTACCTCTCTGACCCTCACAAATGTCGCTCCCAAACAAGTTATGTCTTTACCATGGGAAGCACTGCGATATCTTGGAGGTCTACAAAATAGACTCTTGTTGCTACTTCCTTAAATCATGCAGAGATTATTGCTCTACATGAAGCTGTGCGTGAATGCATATGGCTAAGGTCTGTAATTAGACATATTCAAGGAAGTTGTGGTTTGAAGTCTACCACAGATGAACCTACATGCATTTATGAGGATAATGCAGCCTGTATTGAGCAAATGAAGTTAGGTTTCATCAAGGGCGACAACACCAAGCACATATCGCCTAAGTTCTTTTATAATCAGCAACAACAATCACTTCTAAAGATTGAAGTGAATCAAATCCGATCAGAGGATAATGTAGCGGACTTATTCACTAAGTCATTACCTAAATCCACCTTCGAGAAACATGTGAAGAGTATCGGATAGAGAAAGTTATCCGAACTCCCATGATTGTAGCAATCAGGGGGAGATATCGACATCAGGGGGAGTTATGATGTCTACATGTTCGATCTCGAAGAGTAAAGGACGTGTTGTACTCTTTTTCTCCTCTTCGAGCGTGTTTTTGTCCCACATGGTTTTTCACTCGAGCAAGATTTTTAACGAGGCAACGGATGAAGTGTCACCACCAAGTTTGAGCGGCACAAGGGGGAGTGTTGAAGGAAAATCGACTTAGTGTGCCTTATCAAACTAGGAGTAATAATAGGAGAGAATGGTCTAGAATTCCTAATCCTACCCGGATTAGTATTCCTTGTAACATTAGAACATGTACTTTGTAATCCCTATATATAGGGCTCCTATTCTCAATAATAACATTACAATTCTCTCTACAATCTCTCTCGAATTCTCTTTTACTTAAACACTTGCAATTTTCTTGCAACCATGCCAACTGTTTTCATCACCAAAAGTCTTTTGAAGGATGCATGTTGTCATAAAACTGCTCATCTTGAATGAATAAAATAACCACACTAATACATGGATCAACCTTGATTAAGAGTACTTAAGAGTACAGAATCAAACAAAACAACTGCCTAACATGTTTGCCTGATAAATGAATCAAAACAGTTTGCAATAAAATGACACTTTAGCATGAACTGTAAATCATTTCAACTTGATTAGAGCTGCTTCTGCACTGGAGTCCAAAACTTTTACCGAAAGTTGTAGACTGTGTTTGTATCCACTTGGAATGCCTTTGCAAGAACATCAGCAGAAATGTCAGGCTTTGAGCCAAAAGCAGCATTCGCCATGCTAATTACACCAGGATTTTGGCTGATGAGTGCTGCAATCGCGACTGCATTACCATACCCAACATTGTGCTGGAAATGTGCTAGTCCTACTGGGAACACAAACACATCACCCTTCTGAAGTACCTTGGAGATGAGACGGTTTTCAGGGTTAGAGGTGACAAAACCCACTTGGTGACAAAACCGGCCTCCTGTCGACCACTGTTAGGACTTCAGTAGCTCTAGGATCATCAGTGTGTGGAGCATTTAATTATGCCCCATGGTGCATAATCGATACGCACAATGGAGATGCCAAAAGTGTTAGGTCCTGGAATTTGGGTGACGTTCACGTACGGGTCACACGTGAACCAGCTGGGTTTGATGTGTTACCTGCTAGCTAGGTGAAGTCCACTGAAGAAGAAGTCACTGGCTTCAACAATCTTGGGGTCCTTGCAGACAACTCCATTAATTGGTACTGCAATTAGCCATAATACAGATTAGAAACATGTACGCAAATGACCACTACTAACTAATTGATATTTAGTATTTTCATTTGGGAAATTGAATCACATGTGTCATAAAAGATGAAAAAAAAAATGAAAATTAGACAGGCTAGGGTTGTAGCTAAGAACCTGAGGCTGTCGGGTCTGCGACACAGAAGTCCTGAAGAGAACTTGAGTCCGATGCCAAAGATATGGAAGAAGTCCTGTACGGCTGTACCTCTGTATTTTTATGTTTTGAAAAAGTCTTGGTAACCGTGTATGATAATTTGTTCACTGTAGAAAGTTTGTCCTCACTACCCTGGATTCATTTTCAAGCCGGTAATTGGTGGTGCATTCAGATGGTTCCTTTCTCTAAACGACAAGGGTAGCTATATTACTAACCAATTAAATTTGAACTACAATGGAGCATATGGCAGCTTGTCAGGTAAATCACCTTACAAAACTGTTATATATACCAGCTCATTCTGCCGCGCAGCTCTTTTTATAACAGATAGATTTACGTGATCCGGAGTTATGTGTATCGTAATTCGTTCGTAGTTGCATGTAAGTAGTTGACCGATCTTATAATAGATATGAAATATACTTAATATTATATATTAAGACAATAGCAGCAGCTGGTAGCATCTGACATTCTAATCCTGTCACGGAGACCAATGTAATGCTTTTGGTCTTGCAATTTCTTGTTAAGTAAGCTGATTAGTACATTAATTTCAGAAAACTTGGATGTTTTTCTTTGTTTTAAGCTGGCTTGCGTACCTTGACCTGCTTTAAGCAGCAGCCAGATAATGTCTAGACTTAAGGTGGACTCGTTCAATTTGGTTGTAATTTTCAGACAAATGTGACACCTTCTCTTTCAGATCGAAACTATATATCTTGCAAACCATGGGTGTTTTTCGCAAACCATTCATTGACTTATTAAACAAAGATTTACATTTCAGTCATGCAGACAAGGGTGCAATGGCGGCCTCTACAGGTATTACTTATGATCCAAGTTATCTCGTTTTTGTATTGTCTGGTCACTAAGCATGCTTACATTTCTATGTTTTTTGTGTTTATGTTTATAAGTCATGCAGACAAGGTTGTGAATCAGACATTAGAAAATGCTTACAATAATACCTAATTAGCTCTATAACCAATTTCAACTCTGCTGCTCTGCAATGATCGAACCAAGAATAGGTTTGGACAGGGCAGCCATTAAACTCAACTTACTCTAAAACGAGAGACAGAGTTGAACCCCCCAAAGAAAGAGTACAATGCATGGCACCCTTCCAACTCAACTGCAAATGAGTGTCTTTAATGAAGCTTCAATTCCAAGCGGAGAGAACAAACGTCGAGGCCAATTCATGGATGTCACTGCATAACTAACAACCATCTTTTGGGACTATAATTCAAGGAAACCAACATTACACGTTCCGATATTCATTCTATATATTTTAGCTATGATTTATCAACAAGGGTTAGCTAATTTAGCTAGGAACACATATGGTCAGGACATTTTGGGTAAGCTGCCATGTGACTGGTAATAAGAACACCAATAGCACGTGAGGTTCACCTCAGAATGTGGATCTGTCAATATCTCAACAGAAAATTCTGCTTTGCAAGTTACTAATAAGACAGCCGTTTTTCCACTTTGCATTTTCAATTAGTGTAAAATTATAAATATATAAAGTGTAAAACTAATGAATACAACAATATTAGGGTATAATATTAGAAGTTAGAGAATTTACTAAGGGGTTTTCATGCATAGTGCTACAAAATGGATGAAACAGCATCTTTTAATTTGCACATTTAGGCCTCCCTGGTTACTTTCTGTCATTAACGAAGATATGAATCTGTCTATGACCCAAAAAACTTGTATTTTTAGTGTATCCTGCTGAGGTCTCTTATCATCGATCAGAAGAAATAAAAGTGCAAATTAACAAGTCTGTATAATTTCTTGAACAACAAAATGAGAGAAAATATTTGAATAACATACTTTGGTTACAATGCTAGATGAGTTCAAACAAATTATCTTCTTGAAGTAATCCAATGTGGTTACACTGACAAATCAACTGCAACAATTTGCAAAACAAATCACACACATTTTAAGGAATATTCAACCCCTTTCGACTTAATTATAGCTAGCTCCATCTTGGAATCTAGAACTTGGACTGGAGATCATAGATTGTGTCCTTGTCCACTTGGAATGCCTTTGCAAGAACATCAGCAGAAATGGCAGGCTTTGATCCAAACACTGCATTGGCAATGGTAATAGCACCTGGATTTTGGCTGCTCAGAGCTGCAATGGCAACCGCATTAACATTTCCAACATTGTGTTGGAAATGCACAAGTCCTACTGGGAACACAAACACATCTCCCTTCTGAAGCACCTTTGTGATAAGTCTGTTTTCGGGGTTGGAGGTGACAAAACCCACTTGGAGGCTCCCTTCAAGGACTGTCAAGATTTCAGTAGCTCTAGGATGAGTGTGTGGAGCATTGATACCCCATGGTGCATAGTCGATACGAACTAGGGAGATACCAAAAGTATTAAGTCCTGGAATCTGGGCAACATTAGCAGGGGTCACCTTTGAACCAGCAGGGTTTGACGTGTTGCCTGCTAGGTGAAGTCCACTGAAGAAGAAGTCATTGGCTTCGACAACCTTGGGGTCCTTGCAGACATGTCCATTCACTGGTACTGAAATTAAAATTCATGAGAGAAATGCATCAGGAACATATATAATTAACAATAGCTGATTTCTTTAATTGTATATATGAATATGATTCTAGCTTGGTAGCTACCTGAGCCTGCAGTTGGGTCCGCAACACAGAAATCCTGAAGAGAACTTGGGTCAGAAGCCAAAGCACTGGAACAAGCACTTATGGCAAGGAATGCCAACAACAGAAACTTAAAGGCCATTGGAAATTAACTCTCTCAAGATTAATGTCACACTATATCAAGCCTGAAAACACTAAACAGAAAGATGACCAAGTTAATTTGCTTAACTCTGTAATTAAGGATATTGAAGTAGAAGTACTGTGGATATGGAACACAATATATGTCTGCTTTTATAGTGAGAGCTAGGAAGCTTGTATTTGCATGCTGTCTCATTCATTGAAAAGGTCTAGTTTCTGTTACCGTGTGTGACAAGTTGAATTCTGGATAATGAACGCTATATGCTGTCTCTGCACTAAAGCTTGTCATCTTTTGCACTGTGTTTTTTCTGATCAGGTGCCGGCATTGAATTGATTCCTTTCATGCATGATAAGAAAGTGAGAATGGCCAGGTCAAAGTTAATCAAGGCTGTATTGCTCAAGAACTATATATTAGTAATTTTTTCTGTGTATAAAATGAGAAGACTAGTTCGGAAAATATTCTAGATGCTTATTGTAATCAGGGGTTTAGGTTCTATGTCCCCCCTTGTATTCGACAGTTTCATTAACCGAGGCTTGAGGGCAGCCGCACCAGCCCTTTATTCAAAAAAAAAAAAATGAGAAGACTAGTTCATTTTTTTTCCTTGACTTTTGAGATAAGCTCAAGTGCTCAACTACATGTCAATTAGCTGTGACCTGTTGATTAGCTTGCATAATTGAGATCATGGAGGTCACGGGTTCAAATGTCATTGACATTAGGGATGTCTGTGATTAGCTTGGGTGGAGTGAGGACTCAATAATAATAATAATAACAACAACAGCAATAATGCTCAACTATATGATCACTTTTGATTAGATTGGGAATATATTATATGTTTTTTTTTCCTGCTTCGTATGTCTAGGTAGATTAAATCTCTACTATACAACTTTAAATAGATACAATTGAAGCAATAATGTTTGAATTTTTGTTCTAATGTTTTTCATCCTATAATGTAGGTATATAAGTATTAGACCTACATCTTAGGTATATTGAGTTTATATGAATGCATTTAGTCTTCTTTGTCTGAAAATTATTCATTGATGAATTGTAAATTTTGGAATTTGAATTTAAAATTTAAATTGAGCTAAAATTGTGATCTAATTAGTGAATTTGAAATTATTTACCTTATTTGGTTCTAAGGGTAAAATGGACTATTAAAAAAAGTAAATGGATCGCAATTAACAAGAAAATATGCGCGGACTACATCTAATTTTTATATAACAAAAAGGACTTGAATCGAATAACCTCTAAAAAAAAAAATTAAAAAAAAAAACTATATGATCGATCACTTGACCCTTAAATACAACTTATGTGTTTGTTTGTCATACTTACAACCTGCATAAAGAAATTACTTTGTTAATGTAATCTTCAAGGAGATGGCATCGTTTAAACAACTTGTTATGCATGTTGTGCAGAAATATAACCATACCAGTGAAGTTTCATCTTGGAAATGTGAAAATAGACTAATTTGCTGTACGTACTCGTGCACAAAACTTGCTATGCATGTTTTACATGGATTTCAGTTTGAAAGCGCACATTTTCAACAAGATGGCAAAGCATAAATCAATGAAAAGAAGAAGTTTTTTTCATTAAATGTTTATATAGTACTTTAGGTTTTTTTTTTTTGAGTGATTTTATTTAACTTACAATTATAAGTTTAATTTCCTCTACTATGATACTTTATACTTGGTGCAACTCATGTAGCATAATTCAAAAAATATATAATAATACACATATGCCGTGTTTAGGAGTGTATTAATAATAAGGCCTTGTTCGGTTTGCGGAATGAGGTTGGGAAAGGAAAGTTGATCATTTCCTGTGTTTGGCACACCTAAGGAAAGGAACAATTTTCCTGCATGAAGGGAAAATAGATCTTCTCACACCCCATGAGATTCATTTTCCCTCATACTTTCCCTGCATTAATTGCATATTAATTACCTACTCTAAAGATTACTTTAATGGTTGTTATTACCAAATTATCCAATAAACTTTTGAATCTTGAATTGTTTATATTTTGATAATAAAGATATTATTGAAAAATTGATGTTACCTACTTTTCTATTCATGCACAAACCAACATCGAAAATGAAAGTAAAATACATTTTCTAATTACTTTCTCAATGTTTCCAAATATTGGTAGGGAAACTAATGAGAAATTTACTTTCCCATGCTCATGGAAAAGACCAAAGAACCAATTTCCTTTCCGGCAACCAAACGAGGCCTAAAGTTAATTAGTGATTTCTTTTTAATATGATAAAGTTATTATATGGCTTCTATCTTATTTTAACATCATCCTATATAAAGAATTGATCAACTGATATGAGGGTAGTATTCCAATTCAAAGTACGGGCTTAATTAAAGTTCACTGAATTGACATGTAGCATGCATAAATATTAAACTTCTTCTCTGATACGGATATAAAGTAGGGGTGGGCGCGGGTCGAGTCGGACTGATTTTGGGCTAAAACTGTATTCGACCCGTATTCTTCGGTGGGCTGAATTTTATGACCGAAAACTGAATGTTAATGGACTGGGCTGAAAAATTCAGGTGACCTGAATTTCAGGTCGGCCCGGGTCGGTTTCGGTTGATCGGCGTCGTCGCTCATCGTCGTTGGTAGGCAGCGTTGTGCAGAATTGCAGATCAAAGGTTGAAGGGTCGGGCTCGGCGTTGTGCAGATCGATTCCATCCAGAGAGGAGTCGGCGTCCTTCGTTGGAGTGCTTGGTCGGCGTCCAGAAGACTGGCTCGGCGTTGTGCAGATCGATTCCATCCAGAGAGGAGTCGGCGTCCTTCGTCGGAGTGCTTGGTCGGCGTCCAGAGGTTGGGCTCGACATTGTGCAGATCGATTCCATCCAGAGAGAAGAGTCGGCGTCCTTCGTCGGCGTGCTTGATCGGCCTCCTTGGTCGGCGTCCAGAGATGAGGGGATGAGAGAGAGAGAGAGAGAGAGAGATGAGTCGAAACTCGAGGTGAAGAGAGATGAGTCGAGAGAAATGACCCAAATAATATTAATTTAAATAAATTTTAATTATTCGGACCGGTTCGGTTATTTCCGGTCGGTTCAGACGCTGAACCCGGTCCCGAACTGTAAAAATCTGGTCCGGTCCGGTTAACTCATTTTTTTAACCTTATTTCATCCGGTTCGGTCACCGATCCGGTTTTCCGGTTCAGTTCGGCCGGTTTTGGAGGTCCGGTTCGGTTTCTGTCCACCCCTAAATTATAAAGCCTGATTTGTTCCATTCAGCGCTGCTGTTTTTTAGCTGTGACTTTCTCCGGGAGATCGAAGAGGTTGGCTAAGCAACAAACATACTTAAATTAGCAAGTAGCAAATTGACTAGTAATGATATAGAAACTCACCAGTTTTGAGCTGGTGCTTTACAAAACTAACTAATGTACACTGTACAGTCACTCCCCATCTTTTGAATGGTAAAATCCAATAAATACACCAATATCAGACTATAATAATAAGATTGGTTAAGGTGTGGATGGAGAAAAAAAAAATCAGGATTTCATAGTTCTCATCCTCCAATTATGTTTGGCATTTTCATGCATATCCAGAAAGGAGAAAATCCTGTCCTTTAAATTGCCCAAGGTTTTATATGAGAAGAAAATTAAAATAATGTCCATATCATTTCTTGAAACAACAAAATGAAACGAAATAGTAAATGGATCACATTGCTAATTGAGATTTACTTGTTGAAGTAACTGAATCAAACAAAAGACACCAATATGGTTGCACCGACAAATGAACAATAAACAATTTGCTAAACAAATCACACAAACTCGAATAAAATTGCAATGCCCTTCAACTTAATTATATATAGCTGGCGATCCATATTGAAGTCTAAAACTTGGCTTGAAAATCGAAGACTATGTTCTTATCCACTTGGAAAGCCTTTGCAAGAACATCGGCAGAGATGTCTGGCTTTGATCCGAACACTGCGTTGGCAAGGGTAATAGCACCTGGATTTTGGCTGCTGAGAGCTGCAATGGCGACTGCATTACCATTTCCAACATTGTGTTGGAAATGCGCTAGTCCTACTGGGAACACAAACACATCACCCTTCTGAAGCACCTTGGAGATGAGACGGTTTTCAGGGTTGGAGGTGACAAAACCCACTTCTAGGCTACCTTCAACCACTGTCAAGATTTCAGTAGCTCTAGGATGAGTGTGTGGAGCATTTATACCCCCTGGTGCATAGTCGATACGAACTAGGGAGATACCAAAAGTGTTAAGTCCTGGAATCTGGGCTACATTAGCAGGGGTCACCTTTGAACCAGCAGGGTTTGATGTGTTGCCTGCTAGGTGCAGTCCACTGAGGAAGAAGTCATTGGCTTCGACAAGCTTGGGGTCCTTGCACACATGTCCATTCACTGGTACTGAAATTAGTACATTGGAAGTTAGAAACATATAATAAACACCAACTGATTGTTCTATCGCACATGAATATGAATATGATTTGAGTTACATAACCTACCTGAGCTTGTAGGCTCAGCCACACAAAAGTCCTGAAGAGAGCTTGGGTCAGAAGCAAAAGCAACGGAACAAGTTATGGCAAGGAATGCCAACAATAGAAGCTGAGAGGCCATTGACAAATTGTCTGTGGGAAGTAAACAGAGCAAGATCGACCCTAGTTACTTTGCTTAACTTTGTAAACAAGGATAGGAGGAACTTGAATTGTGGATAAAGACCATTGTATGAGGCTGCTTTTATAGAGAGAGCTTTGGAGCTTATTGCACCTGCATGTTGTCCTCTGCCTTGAAAAGGTCTAGTTTCTTTAACAGTGTATGACAAATTTTTCACCGATGCTTGTCATCTTTCACCTCATTTTGTTTCAGATGCCGGCACTGGGTTACTCTTAAACTTGTAGTAACTGTTTATTCTTGAAGATTAGGTTCAGGAGACTTGTTCAGTTTTCAGATGCCGGCACTGGGTTACTCTTAAACTTGTAGTAACTGTTTATTCTTGAAGATTAGGTTCAGGAGACTTGTTCAGAGTATTTTCAAATAATATCTTTTACTAATGTTAAAAACTTAAAATCTATCAAACTTGGGGGCTTCCAGTAACGTTTTATTTCTAATTTTGTTGATATTTTAAATTTTTAATGTCTGTGGTTTTGGTTTTCAGTTTTTGTTTGTAACTTAACATGGAGAATGGTTTTAGGCCTTTAGGGACATTTACCATTTGTCAAATAGAAAGATACAAAATGAAAGAAAATTAGTCAGTGTGAGGAAAGAGTACAGAAGATACCAGTAGAAAAGGATTCACAAGCTTTAAGTAGGAATTTCAAATATTTATTTTGTGTCTTATCTTTTTTGTCATCTCTCATTTCTCATCTTCCCCCTGCTTTCTCTAATATTGTTTTGCACTAAAAACCAAAGGCATCACCAGATAAGCTTAAAGGGCGAAAAGAAATGGTAGGTCTGCATGTTGAGCAATAAAATATAAAAATGCAAGTTCATCCAAACAAACACAATTCTTTAGTAAAGTTGTGCAAGGATTACTACAGAAAAATTCATCATCAAAACATATTATTCACATTATATGCCCTACTCGGTGCAACTGAACATTCAAATCCAACACAAAAGCGTTTTAATCAAAAACCCGTCTCTTATACAACAACCCCACAACAGATTTCATGTTGATTCTAAATTGAATGAGCATTCAACAACCACTCGTACATAGTAACCCAACAATACAAAATGAAGAAACTGCAAAGACACATCAAGCAGCAACCTCCTCTTCCTCCTCCTCATACTCCTCCTCATACTCGGCAGTTGCATCCTGGTATTGCTGGTACTCAGCCACCAGATCATTCATGTTACTCTCAGCCTCGGTGAACTCCATCTCATCCATTCCCTCCCCAGTGTACCAATGTAAGAAAGCCTTTCGCCTGAACATAGCTGTGAATTGCTCACTAACCCTCCTGAACATTTCCTGGATGGAAGTTGAGTTCCCAATAAAAGTGGAAGCCATTGCCAAACCCTTTGGTGGGATGTCACACACACTGGACTTGACATTATTGGGAATCCACTCAACAAAGTATGAGGAGTTCTTGTTCTGGACGTTAATCATCTGTTCATCAACTTCTTTGGTGCTCATCTTACCACGGAACATGGCAGAAGCAGTAAGGTAACGTCCATGGCGTGGATCAGCAGCACACATCATGTTTTTGGCATCCCACATCTGCTGGGTCAACTCAGGCACAGTCAGAGAACGGTACTGCTGTGATCCTCTTGAGGTCAGGGGTGCAAACCCAACCATAAAGAAATGGAGACGCGGAAAAGGGATAAGGTTGACTGCAAGCTTTCGAAGGTCAGAGTTCAGCTGTCCAGGGAACCGAAGACAGCATGTGACACCACTCATGGTGGCAGAGATTAGGTGGTTAAGATCACCAACTACAATAAAAAAGCAAAAAATATTTATCACGAGCATCACATGACATCCCTTTTAATAATAACATAGTTGATTTGTAATAGAAACTTGTTTCTCAACTGTTAGATCATGTTCTTCTGGTTGTGTCCCCTGATCTGAAAATACATCTAACATTTACCGACTTGAAAAGCAGGTACTCATTTAAGAACATTGTATGTAAGGACATTGTTAATTTATTAACTCTATCTGCTCATGGGGTTGCAATTAATTAATTTTAAGAGATATAACTATTTATGAAAAAAGACTTGTAGTGCCACCATAAAGATGACAGCAGCAGACCTTACAACTCACGTATCCATGGTTACAACTTATGAAGACATTATATCATATTATACGATACCAATTTCTGACATAAATAAATTCTTCATATTGTTTACTTTAAATAACTCTTCGATCATTTCAACTACCATATATTAAGATTTGGACTTACAAGTAGGGGTGGCAAGCTTGAGAGTCCGAAAGCAGATGTCATACAGAGCCTCATTGTCCAAAACCATACATTCATCAGCATTTTCTACAAGCTGGTGCACGGATAGGGTCGCATTGTACGGCTCCACAACCGTGTCCGACACCTTTGGAGAAGGAAAGACCGAAAATGTCAGCATCATCCGATCCGGGTACTCCTCCCTGATCTTTGAAATAAGAAGAGTTCCCATCCCTGAGCCGGTGCCTCCACCCAAAGAATGACACACTTGAAATCCTGTTCAAAACAAATCACAAGATTAAAAATCCGAAGCAAAGCATTAAACACTCATCCCCGTACAAAACCAAATAGTAAATTAATTAGGCATTTTAGTAAGAATAATTGCTCATGGTCTTCATTATTGCAAAATAATAATAATAAAAAAACCAAAACACTGTCACACTCCAACATAAAAAGACAAATGATTCACAAATCTAGAGATAGAATCTCACTGTTCAGGAATCTCACAGCTTTAATGACATCGGTGCATATGCTTAACAATTTCATCAACAAAATTAAACCGAAAATTAAGATAAACACAACTAATTAATTTCGAATTCGAGATCATACCCTGTAGGCAATCGCAATTCTCAGCTTCCTTACGGACGACATCAAGAACGGAATCGATGAGCTCGGCGCCTTCAGTATAATGGCCCTTGGCCCAGTTGTTCCCGGCCCCGGACTGGCCGAAGACGAAGTTATCGGGCCTGAAAATCTGGCCGAAGGGGCCGGATCGGACGGAGTCCATGGTGCCGGGCTCGAGATCCATCAAGATGGCGCGTGGGACGTACCTTCCGCCGCTGGCCTCGTTGTAATAGACATTGATGCGCTCGAGCTGGAGCTCGGCGTCGCCGCAGTAACGGCCGGTGGTGTCGATGCCGTGCTCGTCGCAGATGACTTCCCAGAACTTGGCGCCGATTTGGTTGCCGCACTGGCCGCCCTGGATGTGGAGGATTTCTCTCATGGTGGTGGTCGAGGGTTTCGGATTTTTTTTTTTTTTTTTTTTTGGGTGCGAGGAAATGGGAGGGAAAGAGGAGAGAGAAGAAGATTGGAGGGGAGAGGGTGAGATTTTGGGGGAGTGTGGCGTTGTGGGGGGCTTTAAAAGGGTGGGGGTGTGGGTGGGATTGTGGGGTTTGTGTAGGGTTAGTTTGGGGAATATGGGATGCGTTGTTATTGGTGGGGTTGAATTTGTTTCTAAGTTTGGTTGCGATGAGTTGTAATTTTTGGTTTTGGGATTTTTTTTTTTGGGTTTCGAGGAATTATTAGAGTGGTTTTCTAGTTGGTTCTTATGGGGATTTTGCTTTTTCTGGATAATCCAGTCCTCTTTCTGTTCCTATTTGGGAGAGCCAAGCTAGTAAGCTACTATAATTGGATTTTATTTAAAAAAAAAAAAAAAAAACAAGGGCGGCTGCGGATGTCCTTAAGGTTGAATATAATAGGAAAACATAAAACCTGAACCTCATCTTACAATAAGGGATGAGAGAGCATCCCACATAATAACAGGAGATTCCACTAAATCTATGTATTCAAACATGCACAAACTAACAAAGATTGACATACCATCAATTTGGGCAAACTTCATTTGCTTTACAACGGTATACCAGCAATCTAGCAAAGATTGACACCATCAATTTGGGCAAACTTCATTTGCTTTACAACTGTAACATATCGGAAAGATAATGCAATTACAGTGGCATAAACAACTAAACCTGCTTTTCCATTATGTTGACGACTAGAACCATATCTAGCAACACTACATCATGTTATAAAGAGGTTGCGACCATTTGACCATTTCAATGGCTCGCTGCCTCACTAGGCCAGACAAAGCACTTAGAGTGCACACACAAGCATTTAACCCAACTACCCTTACAAAATACATGTAGAAGCTTATTACACGCCAAAGGCGAGACAACACTAAACGATTAAAGTGAATAAAAATGATAAAAAGGACAACCCAACCAAGCCTGAAGAGCACAGACCACCAGCCAAGCCTGGCCTAAACCTAGCATGGCCACCTTTAAACGACCATACGCTATGTCGCACGGCCACTTCTTCCGATCCGCCGACATCATCACTCCACCATCCCCATCACACCACTGAGGAGCGCCACTCATCCCAATCCACCCCCTCCCCATATCAGATTCATTAGATCCAAACCAGATCAGGTCATTCCAATCATATTGGAGTATTATCGATCCGGCTCCACTAACACAAGCTCGTCACTACCAGCCCACCTCTAACCTCGCGACACCAAGCTAGCCAATCCGCTGACAAGGTCAATGAGGAATGATTCAAGACCTGCCAGCCACCGCAATCTTCCCTTCCCTCAACTCACTCCCAGCCACTACAAACTCCCCAAATAGTTCAAGATTGCAACAAACGAGGACCTTACCGCATGACAAACCCAAACTAAGTTGATATTGCCTGTCCGACAACGGCACCGTAAGGGCGCACCACAAGACGAGGAGAGAAAACTTTGTATTTTTTCTCAAGCAGATGTAGACGCATTCTTGACGCCCGATTAGTCTTTATGTCTAGGGGTTTTTCTATATTTGTTGTAAATAAGTGAAACTAGATTATGGAAATAACAGTTATTGGTATTTTCCTTTTTCTAACTTTTGCTCCTAATTTTGTGTATGAGTGTGATTCTTTTGCTGGAATTGATAGTCTAATATTGTGTATGCATGTATTCTCAAAAAAAAAAAAAAAAATTAATAATAATAATAATAATAAATTGTTATATATGCATGGCTTGACAATTTTGGCTACACGATGAAACAATGATGGTGATAATGTGGTAAACATATGCTGAAATTGATAGTCTAAAAGTGTAAATATACTTTTACAAGTTGATTAAGGGAATCAGTGGTTTAAATAATAATTTCACCACATGCATTGATCTACATGATTTTATAGGAATTAGTTTTTTGACATTTGAATCCATAGAATTCCTTTAAGGTTTTAGTTTTGGCCTTATTGACTAACTCAAGTTTCCTTACCATGAAAGATATATCAATGGTGTCCCATTGCTTATCTGCCATACAAGATCAATCATTGGTGTCCTATTGCTTTCTAAGTGAATTAGCATCATGCATGTATTCATGTTGCTTTGTTCTTGATTGCAAGTTTGCAACCCTACAAAAACCAAAAAGTCCGAACTGTATAAGTACTGCTCAAAACTTCAAGCCCAAACCAAGAACTAAATTCAAAACTCTTAATTAGAGTTTTGGAATTATGTCGTTCATGTTTATTAATTTTTAGTTCAGAATTTAAATTCAAGAACTAAATTCATAACTCTATTACTCTAATTACGAGTTTTGAAATGATATCTAAAATTGTATCGTTCATGTTTACTAGAAATTAATACTGAAATTAAATTCAAAAAATCAATCTTTAACCTCAAAATAATGTACACACAATTTAAACAAGCACAACATAGGAACCTAAACACATCGTTAGTGATGTATGTTCTAACCCACACCATACGATCCCCACAATATAGAGCCAGGTTGTCTCTAGACAAAGAGTGGCTACCAACCAAGTTTCTCCTTTCAATCTTCTAAAAATATCTGATCAAGAATGACGTTAACATATCATTTTAGGCGTCCAAATTAGTTACTTTAATTATTGAACTTGTAGATATATTATAACAGTAGTGGATGAAAGGAGTAAATCAATCTTACTCTATCATCGATCTTAATTATTCATGACGCAGCTCCAGCTCCACCCGTGAGCATGAAAACTGATAAATGTAAACCAAATAACTACCAAAGAAAAAGGAAAAGCTAGCTACAAGATTGTAATCGAGTACTATGAAATTGACACCGATCTTCGTTTAACTGTTTCAAGTAACTATATTAAGGAAGAGATCTCCGGGGTCCATGAGTGACAATTCCCCTCTCATAGAGTCACAGACACTGGAGATTTTCCCGTGATTGATACCCAACTTCTCATCTATCTGCTTTTCACACTCCTTTGTTGTGCCACTGCAAATCGAAGGCTCACACCACTCAGAGATCCCCCTTAACACCCAGGTGATTTAGAGACTCCATCTTCGCTCCCCGCCATTAATTTGTTGGTGGATAATATCCGGGCTCAGACGTAAAATTTATTACTCATTGAGAAGAGAAGAAGACTGAAGAGCAAATGTACATGGTGATAGTAGAAAAATGATTCACCTAGCATTATTCTATTGTATTAAAATTTCACTGCAAAGAATTACATTTATATATCAATTGATCAACTAATAGGATAATAGCTAACATTCCTCCAAAAAAAAAAAAACCACACACACAATAAAAATTGCTAATGTTCTAAAAATACAAAGTAACAAACCACTATTGTAGTATATATACATATAAAGATAATATAGATTGATAATCGGCCAATTATCTACCATCATCGTACGACTTTAACATTTCATTTTGCATGCTGGCATACCTACTGACTGAACCACTAGAACTAACTTCACCTTTACCTTCAATGTAAGACTTGGAATTAGGAGAAGTCAACAAGTACTCAGTCTCCTCTGGATAGAAATCAGCATTTTTCCATGGATGCTTTGCCGTAATTCTCATTCCCACTAACTCCATGGCCACTTCAGGCACGGAACCAGGGGTGGGCTGAGGTATGCTGCAGCACACCTCAACCATTTGGAGAAAAAAAAATTATTATATATATATATGCTGCAACAAGCCAAAAACTCTCTTTTTTTCTCCCCTTTTCTCCTCGTCTGTTGTCCCCTCCTCACATTTTCTCCCATTTTCTCCTCCTTTCTGTATTTTCTCCCCTTTTTCTCCTCTTTTTTGTCGTCCTCTCCTCACCTCTCTCTGCACATCAGCGTCGGTCTCTCACCTCTCTCTACCAAGTCACTCACTCCTCTCCTCAGCACTCTGCTCTCATTCTCTCCACTTTATTGAGGTATGAATTGATGAAATTAGAATGTGATTTAGGTTAGAATTTGGGTATTTCTAGTTTTGTTGATGTAAGGGATCATTAATATTGTTGACTCATCTTCTAAGCATGTTTCTGAGTTAAAATCTATTCAAGAAGTTGAAGTTGTGGAACAAATTGCTGTTGAGGAACTTGAAACTGGAAAGTGAGCTAACTAGACATGCAATTTGCAAAGAGCTGGAGCTACTCAGTGGAGTTCAAGGTATTATTCTATCAAGAACTTGATGAAATTGTACAACTCAACTAGTTCAGTCTTGAAAAACATGATAGATAGTGGACTCAATGGAAAAAATACGTGGAGAGGTTTGGGTGCTTCTAAAGCTCTTAGATCATTTGACAAGTGTTATGCAATTGAGATATACCATCAAAACGAAGTAGAATCTGCCAAATTTTTAAGCATAATTTAGCACACCTCAAATTTAATTCCTGGTTCCGTGCCTGCACTTCCTTCATCATAGGCCTTTCCTCCCCTTTTACCCTTAGACATATTTTTGCCAAATTTGCCACCTGCTCAACCATCTCGACATTTCCCTCATTCACCATGTCAGCATCAAGAATTTGAATCAGGCATTGTTTTTCAATTGAGGAAACAAACAAATATGCTAGGCTTCTTTCTGACTCAGGCCTAGCAAAAGAAACCGCCACTTTGCTCGTTAATAGCTCTGCTAGGACAACTCCAAAGCTATAAACATCACTCTTTTCTGTTAGCGTGTTTGATTGCATATATTCGGGATCTAAGTATCCCATTGTGCCTTGCACTAATGTTGCTACTTGAGTTTGATCCAGAGGAATGAAACGCGAAGCTCCAAAATCCGACACTTTGGCCGTATAATTTTCATCCAACAGTATATTTGTTGCTTTCACATCCCGGTGTATGATTGGTGTGGAAGTAGAAGAGTGCAAGTATGCTAGTGCTCCTGCAGTTTCCGATGCTATCTTCAATATCGTAATTCCCACGAAAGTGATGATCTTTTACCGTTTTTATTGTTGAATAAATGCTCAAAAAGAGTGCCATGGGTGATGTACTCATATACTAGTAAAGGCACTTCTGTCTCAAAACAACAACCTAATAGTCTCACCACATTTCTGTGGTTTATTTGAGAAAGAAAAATCACCTCATTAACAAACTGATCATGTTGAGTTCGGGCAGCAACTTTGGACTTCTCTATGGCCACCATTGTGTTGTCCGGTAATGTTCCTTTATAAACAGTTCCATAGCCACCTTCACCAAGGATTCTACTTTCATGGTAATTGTTTGTGGCTTTCTCAAGTTCTTCTGAAGTAAATATTCTTGTTGTATCCACCCTTCCTCCATGACGAGCGAGTTGTTGCTGCAACATTAAGCCGCCATTTTCTTTGAAGTACTTCTCTTTGAGTTTGATAATCCTTCTTTTGTTCATTTCCCAGTGAATCCATATTATTACAACTAGCAAAACTAAGAAGCCTAAACTGACACCTGCATAATTACAACCAAAGTTGGTTTCAAAATTAGTTCGTTTACTTGGGTGTAGGATTTTATAGTTTGAAAAGAAGTACAACTAAAACTTGACCTCTAAGTAATTATACATATATGTTTCTTCTATCTAGTTGTATTCTTTAATTTCTGTTTTTTAGAACAAATATATTAATATATGTTCTCGAGTTTGATGAGGTTAATATGGTTGAGCTTTATAAAGTAACATAAGATCCATCGCGGTTCTCTCCACCTGTTTGTCAACTCATTTTAGGTTGAATTAGCATTTTAGTTTTAACATGCATCTGCTTTTCTTTTTTCAGTTTCAAAACATTTGGTGACAGAAGTTGGATCAAATCTGTTAATCTAATTTCTTCTATTTCAAACATATTGTTATTCAAAAAGTAGTAGCTAGCTAAAGTAACCTAGGTAACTGAAGATATAACTGCATAGTGTTCAACAAACAGAATTGAAATTGGATTTTTATATCATTGCTAGCGCAGCATGGATGTTAGTTGATATGTGTTGACAGGTAACTAGTACGTATACATACATACCCAACGAAATTTTCAGGGACTTGATCTTTGATGTTGGATTGTTTGGTATGCAAGTCGTCGGGTCTTTGTTTCTGAAACCTTTCCAACATAAACATCTGTAGCTTCCAGGTAAATTTGCGCACTTTCCATTGTTGCAGGGGTTGGTAGGAGCTATGCACTCATTAACATCTGATTACAATTAAGTCAGGCAGTTAAACCGAATTCTGAGCTTTCCAGATTGGGGCATTGGGCGCATACAAACACATATATTAATTAAAGAAGAGATAATTAAATATCACGCACCTCGGCAACCGTCTAGGATATACGGGTTCCCTTCGAAGCCTGGCAAGCACTGGCAATAGTAACCAGACGGTTCAGTCCGGATGTCGATGGTCCGGTTCACGCACCTGCTATTTGCCTTGCATGCATAATCATGCCTCTTTTGAGCTTCGGCACAACCCCCATCCTGAATTTCCCAATTAAGAATCACGGGAAGTTGTTGATTCTTGGACAGTTCTTGAAAACTTGTATTCGGGAAGAATGTGAACTCGCCTTCTTCCACGATGAAGGCGTAGCTGCATGGCTTGAAGTTCCATATGACGTCCTTATATTCAGAAAAGCTACCCAAAGTGAGAGTAAAATTTTTTAGTCCGTTAGGGAGTCCAGTTTGGCAACACCCAATGCTGGAGCCGAAGGAGCACGAGCCGTTAACAGCACTGTCAAGATTGTAACATATGGACATGCACGTGAGTATGTACGTCGCTTCATCATAAGGGTATTGAAAGTTTCCTTTGAAAATTGCAGAAGTGTCACAGCCAACAGCGATCAAGTTGTTTTTGGTACCAGAGATGGTGAAAGGAGGATTCAACTGGAGCGAAGGGGAATTGCTCGTGCTCCCCGTTTGATTGCCCTGTTTATCATAACAATTATGGGCAGTATGTGTGGATCCTAGAAGGAGCCTAGAGGGGGGGGGGGGGGGGGGGGGGGGTGAATAGGCTCACAGCCAATTTTTTCGTTCAAAAAACTTTCTCAGGGATTGCAACAGGGTGATCAATCCTGAGAACTGATAATGAACAGATTGTATTGTAAATTCAACAAACCAACTAAAGCAATAAAGAACACATGTTTTGTTGACGCAGTAAAACCCTATCAAGGGAAAACATCTGCGTGGCCTTTACTCTTGAAAGACCAAAACCAAGTCACTAATGAAACAGATTACAAGTTTACAACACTTGGATTGCACTGACGCGGCAATCCTCCTAGACTAACTCACTAGACTGTTGTAATCACTCCTTGCTAATTGTTTACACAAGTGAACAACTCAGAAATCTCAACTATGACACAAGCTATGAACGCAGCAAGTTTGACTTGGAGATTTCACCTTTGAAGCTTACAATTCCCAACTGAACTCATGGGATGCAAGAGATGAATATGCATGAATGGTTTTGTGTTTTTCAAATTGTTTTCAACATGGAACAAGACACTTTGAAAAGCAGAAAACCAAAGAGATAGACTCTTGATAAACAAAGGGACTGAAACACACAAGTGTTTTCAATCACCGAAATGGAACAGAGAACCCATATATATAGAGGAAGAAGAGAAGGGACAGTTCACTCAAAGAACCCTTAATCTCAATTGGAGTAGGTAAACCCATATCCATAATTTCAGATTGCCCATGTAAACCCATGCTCCTAATTTCAATTGGGAATACCAATTCAAGAACCCAAAACACTCAAGCTCCATAATCAAAACTGACACAAGAAGGGAACCCATGAAAAACCCATGGTTTTGTGAAAGAGATGCCATGCATGAGCTTACCGGAGCCAAGATGAAGATGGGTCTTCTTTTGATCTTCAAGATTTAAGCTTGATCTTGGACAAGACAGCAATATGAGATGGGATTGGGAACCACGACAACAAGGCAGCAAACTGAGATGAGGTTGCAAGTTGAAATTGAACTATATTCTTCAAAGATGGTCTTTGGCTTTCGAGAGCAAGGCAGCCACACAAAAGAAACAATTGCAATTAAACAATTATGCTAAGATGGGGAAGCTGACAGCAAAACTGATCTTCCAGTCTTCACATGGGTCTTTGACAGCAAGACAACAAAGTCAACTACAACAAATGTATTTAAACATGTATGGGCTTGGGCTGCAACCTTGGGCTTCTTAAGGAGTAGAGATTTGTGAAGAAGGAATGCCAACACTATACTAACACTATGGTATTCCAAAATTGCAACTCACCTTCATCCAGGGATATGTTAGTAGCAATGAAACTACCATCCGCCAATAGTGTTGTTGGGGGATGGGCAGATTCGTTACAAGTGATGTTGAATCTTTGTCGCAGATAACAACCATCCCCTATCCCGAAGGGATACGGGATTGTGAGATTACCACACCGGCCGGGGCATCCAGGCAGGGCTTGAGGAGGCAAAGCTTGATCAGATGCTGCTTCTATAGCTACCATTACCAATGAGATCAGCTGCATAATAAGCGGCCTCCCATGTAAGGCCATTACAAATACTAGTGAGGGTTAGCCTAGCTCCCTTGTATGCCTCCCTTTTCTATAAGCAATTTGAAAGGAAGAATGAGTATTATTAGCAATTTCTCAAGATCCATATATACATTATAGAGACAAGCTAGTGTACTGGTGGGTATGAGATACCCTCATTTACAACTATTTGAACAAAAATTTACAAGTATTTGAACCAAAATTACAACATTAAGAACAAAAGTTACCATATTCATTTACACTATTTACATATAGTTAAACAAAAATTACAATATTGACAACGAATTTGTTCAAAAGCTTGTAAAAATGTCGTAAGATGTGTAATTACCATTATTAGAACTAAGATTACAACATTGACAACGAATTTGTTCAAAAACTTGTAAAATGTCGTAAGAGGTGTAATTACCATTATTAGAACTAAGATTACACAAAGTAAGACTCAAATTACAACTTTGACAACAAAATTTGTTCTCACTTTTGTAAATGTGGGTATGAGATACCCACCACTACACTAGAATTTCCCTACATGAGAATGTTAAAGTCCGCGTAGGTTGAGGTCGTTGTCATTATTTCCGGAAGTAAACGCAAAATTCATATGAATATATATTATATGTCTACATGTATTTATCAATGCCAATTTTTAGTTAATTGAAACATTACAATCAAGCAAGGTAGCAGTCCACACCACATCTACTAAACAAACTTTTGAAAGCGAATATATGTACAACTGCATGTACAAGATACGATGTGGTCAACTTAAATTTGTTTGTGGACAAGCTACTGCTTGACTTGCACATTATCTTTTATTATAATAAAAAACTGCAAAGTTTATTTAAGAACGTAAATGGAAAGTAAGTAATTGTCACTTGTCATCTCGGTGAGCCCAAGGAAGATAAGTTAAACAAGTAAAAAATTCCTCATAGGATTTTTTTTTTTTGGACACAAATATTTTTCTTATTAAAGGTAGCACGACTTTTAGGGTTTTGAGTTTTGACGCCAATGATATATATAGTAATATAGATATCTAATGAAGCTTCGATCATAAACAGGCAAATTTATTATTTCTTTTAGGTCAATGATCTTTTTTCCCCAATCAATCAGCAATTGAAAATGCATAAGAGTGATCACATTTTACCCACGGGACAGCCCGTAGCCTATAGCTAGATCAAGATGTGTAAAACATGCACAATCAGCACCGAAGGAAGATAAGTTAAACAAGTAAAAAATTCCTCATAGGATTTTCTTTTTTTTTTGGACAAAAATATTTTTCTTATTAAAGGTAGCACGACTTTTAGGGTTTTGAGTTTTGACGCCAATGATATATATAGATATCTAATGAAGGTTCGATCATAAACAGGCAAATTTATTATTTCTTTTAGGTCAATGATCTTTTTTCCCCAATCAATCACATTTTACCCACGGGACAGCCCGTAGCCTATAGCTAGATTAAGATGTGTAAAACATGCACAATCAGGGAGCATATTCAAACAAAAACCAAATAATTCAAAGCAAGTAGACCTATGAAAAAGGCCCCAATATCACTTGGTCTAGAGACATAAGTAATTACTTTGTAAGCTAAAACATGCACGATCAGGGAGCATATTCAACCAAAAAGCAAATAATTCAAAGCAAGTAGACATATGAAAAAAGCCCCAGTATCACTTGGTTTAGAGACATAAGTAATTACTTTGTAAGCTAAAACATGCACGATTAGGGAGCATATTTAAACAAAAACCAAATAATTCAAAGCAAGTAAACCTATGAAAAAGACTCCAGTATCATTTGGTCTAGAGACATAAGTAATTAATTTATAAGCTAAAAGTCTTGAATTCGACTTGTAGACTAGTTGTCATACATTCTTGTCACATAAGTGTTTATTTTGTAAGGTGAAGGTTATAAGTTCGATTCATATATAAAAACAACTGAGTATGTCGCTTTGCGTGCGTTGCAGGTAGGAGTAGAGTTTTGGTGGACCTGGTGAGACTTGGATTGCATTAAATCTGGTTGTTTTGGGATCAAGCTGGTTGTGCTTTCACTATTAGTGCTCATGCTTGGACTTGGGCCTGTGGGCTTGGGTTCATGTCAGGTGGTCGTGGATATGTGGGCTGGCGCAACTGGAGCTTGGCTGCACAAGAATCTTTTTGTTTTTCTCATAAGTTAGATCATCCGAGACTTGAATTTATGACTTCTATTATGGTGCGTTTGGATGAGAAAATTATGAAATCCGTAGGAATTTATAAATAATGGAATCTTTAACTCCATCAATCTAAAATTACATTAATTGCAATTTCTATTGTTTGGTTGTATCTATTTAGGATTTGAAATGTGTAATAAATTAAGAAAGTTTAAAATAAATAAATAAATAAAATAGAAAAAAACCTTGTTTTGGAAATGAAAATTGAATATTGCAAAGGAATTCGTAAATGACACCTATTTTGGTGGAAATTGAAGTGGGGAATTTAAACAATGAATTCCTTCGTTTTTTTTCACAGAGAAATTTAAAATTTCCAATCTGATAATGCCAAACGAGAGAATTAGCTTGTAGGAATTATGAAATCCTCACTTTCAATTAAATTCCATCATTTTTTCCCTCATCCAAACACACTCTTAATATTTTGTTAGAAGAAAATACTTTGTTTACTTGACCGGTAACACTACATCTTCCAAGTCCTAAAGTTTTCTGTTCTTCTCCATATAATAGCTGGTAGTTGGTGGAGTGCCCTAGATAGTATGTAACATAACCAATCGAGTGCTTTTATATATTAGTTCGTTTAGTTCAAGTTCACCAACCTCGGTTCTTCCCAACATGACATGCTACTCAGCAGTTCAGAGTATGGCATTATTGGAAGTTGCATATCTTACTGTTATTGTGCTTTATTTTGTGCACACTACAACAAATCTGGGTATTAGTGACCACTGCATTGGTCATTAAAACTAGCAAATTTGGTCACTAAATATGGTTAGTGACCAAATTCGGGTGGTCACTAGGTGGTCACTATAGGTCCCTCACTGATTCTATTTAGTGACCAACAATTGAAAGTTGGTCACTAATTCGAAATGTCTTCAATGACCACAATTTTTGGTCACTAATTCAAAATGTCTTTAGTGACCATGATCATATGGTCACAAATGATAATGACATTAGTGACCTACATGTTCATCACTAAATTGTGATACCAATGGTCACTAAATTGAATAATTTTAGTGACCATATTACTAGGTCACTGATAATTTGGTAACTAAATTGGCAACTATTCTAGGTTGTTAAGTTTGATGTTAATAACCAACAAACTTGATCACTAAGTGTGTCGCTACATTTTCAAAATGGAGACAATGTACATTTTTTCATGCAATAACCTTCTAAAAGTAGCATTCAATATATAGTCCAACACCACAAAGTGAAATGTACTCTAAAACCAGTCAATATCTCCATCTTGAAATACTACATTTGCAAATCCAAAATATAGAGATGTTAATATCCATCCTTGATAACAATTTCAAAATAGACAAAACTACATTCAAGTCTTTCTAGAAGTTCAATGAGCCTTCAATGAGAGTTTGCAAGATGTACATACTTTTTGAAGCTTAGACCAAATCTGCAATATAACAAAACATATATAGCAAGTTATAACCTTCATCCTAATGTAGTAAGAGTTGCATCTAAAAAGGCCTAGTATTCACTATACACTATAATAATTATGTTTCCATAATATAATATAATTGCAACAGCCCAAGTGACTCATGTATGCATACCTTTAGTTTTGGGATAATTGTGCCATCAATTTAAGTAAAAGTGTGTCGGTCTGATTTTGTCTTGCCTTTAGTGCCTCCAACTCTTCATTTTGTTGAGTGGCTCTAGCCTTCACTGCCTCTAACTCTTCATTTTGCTGAGCTGCACCAGCTTTGACTGTCTTTAACTCCTCATTTTGCTGAGCTGCAGTAGACTTCACAGCCATCAACTCCTCTGCAAGCTGCATTGCTCGTCTTTCTGCTTGATCTGCCCTTTGATTTGCCTCCCTCAGTTGAGCATCATTTGCTGCAAGTTTAGATCTTTTAGGCTTTGGCCCAGCTCCTAAGCCTCGTATATAGCCTGATCGAGGTGGACCAACAATTTTCGAGAGAACTTTATCATAGATCTCATCTTCAGACATTATTTCACCAGTTTCTTCATTCATTTGTGGCTCGTTTTGTAGATTCTTCATCTCTTCCTACAAAAGAGTGGACATGTATATATATATATAAACCATTTTGTAAGTACTGTTATTTTTACAATAACACAATAATTGAAATAAAAAATATAGCAACTCACAAAAGCATTCTTTGCAGTATCACCAACCCATGCAGATTTCTTTTCGCTATATCGTGTGAGCTTAAAAAGGTCAATACGACCAACTTCCTCTCCATTCTCAAGATTTCGCTATTTTAGTTTAACCACAACCCAAAATATATGTCACATACACCTTTCATAGTTGAACATGCCTTAACAAAAAAACTGAAATTGAAGCTTACATTTTCAGTTCTAAGGCGACTAAATGCCTTTGTCCCTGCACAATGTGTTATCTCCAACTTATCTCTGTTTTTCCTGTTTTTTTCACTTGTTTCCTGTATAAAAATCAAATCACAAACTCCACAATCTATAGCAAGTACAACTGTAGATGAAAAAAAAAATTACTAATTGGCTTGAAAAAATAAACATTGAAAGAATTCTAACCAGCCACTTTCCATCTTGCCACAGATTTGCGATCAAATAGTTCCAATCTTCCTCTTCCACATCTTCAGGTCGATTTTCTACAGCTTCCTCTATTGAGTCATATTTCAGAAATTTCTTACGCAAATTATAGCGCCAAGTGGTAAAATATCTCATCATATGTTTCTCAATTGCCTCATCCACATGAGACTCATTGCTCAACTTGAATTTTTCCTAATATTATATAATACCATATTAGCAAACAAGGCAGATTTCATGTGATAGACAATAATTTTTTGTACATAATTTAGGTCTAGTATATTTGAAGAAAATGGAATGGTATACTTACACGGGCATGGCGAATTAGCAAAGCAACATCTTCTCTTGAGAGCTCAGACCACTTCTTAATTTGCAGTGGAACATTTTTTCGAACAAAGCACCCCATACCCGTAATGTAGAATTGACAATTTGTTCCTACAGCTCTCATAGTATGCTTTGGAATATCAATATCAAGTTGAACACCATCGCGCTTCCTCTTGGATAGCTCAAGACATCGAGTCTCACCACGCACTTTCTTGCAAACTGCACCACCTACATGAATTATCAAACTGATCATATAAAACAATAATTTAAAATACTATTTATACCATTAAATTATCAAAGCTCAGTTGACAAATTATTTTTGTTTTACTTATTAATCATATTATGTACATTTTGTTTCATTACTTACTATTAGTATTAGTGATCTCTTCTACCGTGGGAGAACAAGCAACTTGAGTAGGCTCTGTGGCATTTGCAGTTGAAGTTGACTCTTGTTGAATAGAAGTTGATCCTTGGTTAATAGAAGTTGACCCTTGCTTAACAGAAGTTGATCTTAGCATTCGCATAAGTGGTGATGATTGAACTTGAGGTGGACAATGATGTTTTGGAACATGATTAGGAATGGAAGTGATAATCTGCTCTACTGATGAGTGCAATGGGGCTGCCGGTGCTTGTGCTGGTGTTGTAGGCTTGCTTAAAGACTTTGCAAGCTTTGAAATCTTTTGAGTAGGAATGGAAGTGATAATCTGCTCTACTGATGAGTGCAATGGGGCTGCCGGTGCTTGTGCTGGTGTTGTAGGCTTGCTTAAAGACTTTGCAAGCTTTGAAATCTTTTGAGTAGATGATCGCATTTGGTGTTGTGGCAGTGCATTCGTCCGCAATTGATGTAGAAACCTTGGACCTTGTCTACCATTAGCCATAATGATATATATACACACACAACCTGTCATGAAAAAAAGAGCTATTAGCATGACTCTAAATCTCTTGAAGTAATTGTTTTAATGCTTACCTTATACAACAAAATAAATATATTTATCCTAATGCATTAAACAAACTAATGAACTAGTATCAAAATGAACTTGGAAGTTAGAATTAAAAACCCAAGCTTTGTATGACATTGACATACATATGATAAAATCATGACAATACAAAATTGTGGAATAGAATATGCATGGATTCTATTACGCAGAGTCGTCCTCGATATCATCATAAGACATCAACTCATTATCTTCATCATTAAAGTCGCCATCTTCTGCATCGCTATCTTTAGCATTCAAATCAACAACGATCATTTCTATGTCATCCCTATGTAATGACGTCTCTCCAACATCAACTTCAACTGAATCGACGTACCTATGTGACTCTTGCTGATATGGATCTTCTACCTCCTCTAATGAATCACCCACTTCAGTTTCTTTTTCTGTAAAATCATACATCCCTCTAGGCTGCGACCTTTCTACAACACGCCAATTACTACCATGCTTTGTATCTTTCAAATAGTATACTTGCTGTGTTTGACATGCCAATGCAAATGGATCATTCATATACCATTTTTTGGTAAAATTAACACTTGTAAACTGGTTCTCATCAACTTGAATTCCCCTTCTTGCATTGAGGTCCAGCCAATCACACTTGAAAACGACCACCTGATTATTTCCAAGGTATGATAACACAATTATATCTTTCAAAACACCATAAAAGTCGATACTTTTACCACGATGCTCTCCTTTGACTACCACTCCATAGTTTTGAGTTTTTTTATTTGCGTCGCGTTTCTGAGTATGAAACCTTATGCCATTGACGATACACCCACTATATCGTGCCACTTCACGCTGAGGTCCACTGGCCAAGTTTAGTAAGGATTCAACATCTTCTGTTGAACCCTCAACTTGCATCTGTTGAACCTATTTACACAACTTACCAATATTAGACTAAGCAATGAAAAATACACAAGTACAGTTTGGAATTATATATGCTAAAATATTCATCACTCACACGTCGCAAAAACCATTTATGAAACTTCTGTTGTTGTTCTTTTCCTATGTTTGGAATATTTTGCCTCTCAAGTTCTGCTTTATGTTCCCTGCATGCAGAACGAAATATTCAGAACTTGGCCAAATTATTGCCTATTAAGAATACACATCTACATTACAGCAGCTCATGTACCTTATATATGGCAGTACTTCATCGCAATTATTCAGCACATACCATCGAATCCTTGAAAAGTCAGTTAGGCTAAGAACATCATCAACTGCTCCCTTTAACAACTTAACATTCTGTGTGAAAACAGATAAACCCATCCTTCTCTCACTTACATCATGGTTCCTGTCTACTTGGTTAAACTTTGTCTCAACATCACGAAAGTACATGGAGCAAAATGTCAGGCATTCACAATCACAATAACCTTCCGCAATTGATCCTTCGGGGTGGGCTTTGTTTCTACAATAATCCTTTAAGTTATGCATTTTTCTGCAACCAGGATATGTAAATAACAGTTAATACCAAACTATGTATACATAAAGTAATCCAATTATGTTACAAATAAAGATTAATGAGGTAAAAGAAGATAAATTTTCTTATCCAAAATAAATCGAAAATGATGCAGTTCTAGTGAAGCAATGAACTAACATTCTCAACAAATTGATAGTCTTTTTAGCACTAGTACAACAAAAGAAATAAGTGCATCAACACAATAAAGAAAAATATATGCATCAGCACAACCACATCAACACAACCCCAAATATAGAAGCATCAGCACGTACCAAAGAAGAACAAAAATTTAAATGCACCACCACAACCACAAATATATGCATAAGCACAAACCACAAATATAGAAGCATCAGCACATGCCAAAAAGAAATAAATGCATCAACACAACCACATAAGAAATTAAAGCTTCTAAATATTACCTCTCAAATGGAAACATCCATCGGTATTGTACTGGTCCAGCAAGTATGGCCTCATAAGCCAAGTGAATTGGCAAATGAGTCATAATGTTGAAAAATGAGGGTGGGAAGTTCAACTCTAACTTGCATAGGAGTACGACAATATCCTTATCTAGTCTTTCCAAAACATCCAATCTCAAAGTCTTGGAAGTCAACTCCTTAAAGAATAAACATAATTTAATAATGACATCACGAACATCTTTAGACAAGTACCCACGCAAGGCAACAGGAAGAAGTCGCTGCAATATAATGTGGCAATCGTGACTTTTCAAACCATAAATCTTAGAATCAGCACAGTTCACACAATTAGAGATATTTGAAGCCATGCCATCTGGAAGTTTCGTACAACTACAGAACTCACAAAAACCCTTCCTCTCATCTGTATTAAAAGTGTAATATGCTGGTCTAAACTTAATCACACCATCAATACATTTAGGGTGTAAATCAGACTTGATGCCCATCTCTTCCATATCAAGACGAGTCTTATATGAGTCCTTCGTCTTACCTTCAGTGTCCATCAATGTACCCAAAATATTATCACAAATATTTTTTTCTATGTGCATTACATCAAGATTGTGGCGTAGCTTGAGTGTGTGCCAAGAAAATGCTTCGTTTTTTCCAATTCAAATGATCAGCACAACGCTTTCTCTTCTTCCCCTTTCCAAAACATGGTTGTGAAACATGAGTCAATTGGCGAACCACATCATCCCCTGATAATAAAGCAGGTTTTAATCTCTTCTCAACTTTACCATTAAACTCCAAATTTTTTCTGAATCTGTGATTTTGTGGCAGAAAACGACGATGATCATAATATACAGTTTTTTGCCAATTGTTCAACCATTGATGAGGTGTCTGGTCATTGCAAGTAGGACACGCCATTTTTCCTTTGGTACTCCATCCAGACAAATTTGCATATGCAGGAAAGTCGTTTATTGTCCACAATAATGCAGCTCTTAAACGGAAATTGTGTCCAGAACCAGCATCATATGTATCAACCCCAACCTCCCATAATTGCTTTAATTCTTTGATTAACGGTTGTAGAAACACGTCAATGTCATTTCCAGGAGCTCTTGGTCCAGGAATAAGCAATGACATCATGAAGTATGGATCTTTCATGCATTTCCACGGCGGAAGATTGTATGGAACAAGAAAAACAGGCCACATGCTATAAGAGGTACTTAAATTACCAAATGGATTAAAGCCATCAGATGATAATCCAAGCCTAACATTGCGAGAATCCATAGCAAATGACTCATGCTTTAGATCAAAGTCCTTCCACACTTGAGAATCAGCAGGATGCCTCATATACTCATCATCTGGTCGTTTATCCTTGTGCCATTTCATATCTACAGCTGTTTTCTTCGATATAAACAATCTTTGCAGCCTTGGAGTTAATGGAAAGTATCTCAAGATTTTCTGGGGAATCTTCTTCTTCCCATTATCAAAAGAGTACCTAGGTTCCTGACATATCGGACACTCCAATTTATCTTCATACTCCTCCCAAAAGAGTACACAATCATTTTTACATGCATGGATCTTGTCATAACTAAGACCCAAGTCTCGTATAATCTTCTTTGATTCATAATGAGATCTAGGACATGTATTTCCATCAGGTAATGCCTCTTTCACTAACTCAAGCAATGCTGAAAAGAACTTGTTGCTACCACGAAACATTATCTTTAAATGAAGCAGCTTTACAATGAAGGATAATTTAGAGAATTTTCGACAACCAGGATATAATTCTTGCTCTGCATCCCTCATCAATCGTCTAAACTTATTTTCTTCCATAATAGGGACATGTTCTTGAGATTCCCTATCATCATGAGCTTGGAATTCATTTAACATTTCAACTACATCATCAACATCCTCTTCATTTTCAGATTCCAAAATATCATCTTCTAGTTCAAAATCATCGTCATTTTCTCCATGATCTGTCCACTTAGTGTAACCCTTAGCCATTCCATTTGCATATAAATGATCCTCAACTTGGTCTGGGCTATATTTACGAAAATTATTGCAATCCATGCACGGACAAGGTATCAAATCAGACCCTGGCTTCATGTGGGCAATTGCGAAATTCATGAATTGTTTCACCCCATTGATATATTCTCTCCTTCCCCTAGTGGGTAACTGAATCCAACTTCTATCCATCAATGATACAGACCAACTCTAGCAAATATTAGAAAAGAGACAGTAAACTAAGTTATAACAACTAAATTTCAACAGAAAGCTATTCAATAAAGGACCATCTTGCTTTGATTATACTAGCCAAGAAGTACTATATATCTATGTTTTAGTATATTTTAATATAAGATAGAGCATATCTATGTTTCATAACCATAAAAAAAGTTTGTAATAAGAAATAACAAAAGAAGTCTTACCTTCTTTTGTAAATTGGATATTGAGACTTGTTGGCTCCTATTCAGTAGTTGAAAGCTGCAAAAATTGGACAAGTTAATGAATAGTACAGTAACAACTTCTTCTTTTTTTAATGCACTTGATCATACTTCTTGTAGAACAGGGAATAGGAATAGAAAGATATGTTCTAGTCCAGTAAACATAGTTCAACATTCAATCATTGTTAAGCGATGTCTATTGCTATAATAGTTGTACATATACGATTACTGTTTTCCAAGGTACATTATGATAAGGATTTACTGATTTAGTTTCCATTAAGAAAGGTGTTTAGTCCTTGACTGCCCATAAATATATACCATGAGGTCCCTGTTGTACCAATCACTGAACCATTAATCTAATTAGCTCCGTAAGAATCAAAGTCACAACAAGACCCCATATATTGACAGTTCTAGATGTGCTAACAGACAAAAAGAAACAAGATAATAAGGAAACAAAAACCATGGCGATGCAGTCTAAATATTACAAAGCAAAACATAGATTTACTGTTTCTAGTACTGCATAAACTAGTTACAAATATTAGTTTGTCTTGCTTCCAGTTCCCACGTTGGTAGTTTTTGAGGTATCACTTTATCAGTTCATATGTCAGGTTATGTTATGATCCCTATTGAACTAAAAAGATAAGCAACTGAGCTCCTAAGGGAATAATAGATTATGTCAGAGTAACCGCAAACAATGTAATATGTCTACGACATCCTCCCCCATTTGATACGTACAGTACCAGTTAAGCACCAATCCTCAATATACAAAATCGGCTAAGTGAATAAATCTTCATATAAAAATCATAGTTTGTTCAAGTTTCAAAGATCTACTAGTCATTTGTCTCAAAAAATTTAACAAATTGTGCCACTGTATTACAAATTTGTAACAGAAGAAAACGTTAAACGAACAAAAATGAAAAACCCAATATGTAAGTCAGTCCAAAATATTATAGTGATATCAGCAGTCATGAAACTTTCCTATTACTTTCTCCGGAGAGTGCATGTAACTTCCTCTTCACTCTTGGCATAAAGAAATCTAGTGAAAAATGAACTATTGTATAAACCAAGTCTAAATTGGAAAGTAGCATCAATTGAATGAAGTAGTGAACAGGTCTATGCTTCAATTACAACAGTTAATAACATGTTATACCAACCACTCCGCACTATTATAGTACAGTCCCCTGTTTAAGGTCACACCAAATTGATGTCGCGTGCATAAAGCACAAAACAACAAGCACTTATACAAGGAGCAATGTAACCTTGTTTCTTACTATTTGAATACTGAAGCCTTTTTTCCAAACATCTACTATCAGTGAAACTAATTATTTTGTTTTATAGTTCTTGTTCTCCAAACTAATTTTACACCAAAGCAGAGTTTAATTTGGTAAGAAATTTGCCTTATGAGACGACACAAACAGAAAAGACAATCAATTAAGACAAGAAAATGAGAAGAAGAGAAAGAGAGAAACATTACCAACATCAACTTGACAACAAAACACCCAGAAGCCGAGTACAGAACCAATTGCTAAACTGCACAGCAAAGAAAAGTTATAACGTACCATTGGTCATTCATCTGGGTGTCACGAATATCATGGGAAATCAAACTTTATTGATGTCATGAATATCAATGTTCATAGGTCATACAGAATTAGCGGCATATGCATTCGGACAAGAAGCTAAAAACAACAGGAAACCAAAAGTATACACAATCGCCTAACCAATTTTTTCCCTCAGTAAGAAACACCATAGTTCCTGTCAGGCAAGACAAGGTTCACTTCATAAGAGTTAACAGAGCAATAGTGACCTCCATAAACCCCAAATACAAAAAGCCAATCCTTCTTCTCGACTCCAGCTGAACCTTGAACCAGAAATATGAAAAGCCCAGCAACCTAATCATTACAAATAAGGAAAATCAAATCAAAACTCAAACAGCCATAACCCTAAAATTAAATTGAGTACCAAATTGCTTCATGAAACCTCTCTATTCAAACCCCCAAAGTCAATTTGATTGCCAAAAAATGAAAAAACCGAAAGTCAAATAGCTCAACCCGAAATCACAAACGAAGCCATTTCACACAATTCAAACCAACGAAGGAGGAGGAGGAGGAGGAGGAGGAGGAGTACCTCGTCTTTGAGCAGAGGAGCGGATATGAGCAGATATGAGCAGAGGAGCGGATATGAGCAGAGGAGAAGATGGAAGGTGAAGAACGCAATAGGAGTGGAGGAGAAGATGAATCTGAGTCAGGAGAAGAACACGAAATTTATCTTTGGGGACCGCTTTGTGAAAATTTGGGAATCGCGCGCTTATAACTTTGGGAGACCGCTTTGTGAAAATTTGGGAATCACCGCTTGAAATAATACATTAAAGAATTAGTTGGTCACTAAGTGCAGGTGTTATTAAAACTTGCAGTGGCCAAACCTAAGCTGGTCACTATTAATTAAGCACTTGGTCACTACGAAATCATAATTAGGCGGGAGTTCTAAAAAATCTAGCGCCAACTATTTTAATGACCAATGAATAATGTTAGTCACTAATTCTATTCTATTAATGACCAACTATGAGTTGGTCACTATGATTTGGTCATTAATGCCCAGATTTGTTGTAGTGGCATAAGTTACGTTCACATTGTCAGTTGGTATAGAGTAGATAGAGTAGCTGTGTCGCTTATCACTCCTTCAATCACTCGTTTACAATAACAAGGAAAAAACTGTTTTTGTAAACGAGTGATTGAAGGAGTGATAGAAGATTTTTTCTTGTCTTCATCTATTATATAAGTTTAGTTTTTTCCTTGTTATTGTAAACGAGTGATTGAATGAGTGATATGAGATTTTTTCTTGTCTTCATCTATTATATAGGTTTAGGTATGTAAATGTTTTCTTATATATCATGAAGTTATACCAGAAAATTTTCCACAGGTACCTCATTCACCTTCTCGTACCTCGTACGTGACCAAGTCCCCATATATATATATATGGTGTTCAGCTCTCCTCGATATCTGCTTGAGGCCCCAAAATGGCAAAATCCCAGAGGGCCACCAAGAAAACTGATGTAGACCGTTTAATGTGCTTAGGGGTCCATTTTGAAGCTTCATCCTTTCTTTTCTGGAAAGAGAGTCCATTTTAAAGCTCCAACCTTCCTTTCACTTCCACGCGTTCAACTTTGTCTTTGCATTCAACTTTGGAAGAATTTTTCTAGTAAAGAAATGAAACAACCGCAGCTGTACACAGTATCACAAAGCACTGTACGAACCAAAAGAAAATCACAGAGCATCTGAGCCAAATGGGTAAAATTCCACGTGCTTCTTATTCTAATCATTCCAGAACCTTAAATGATTAATCAAATGCTACGTGCTTGATTCTCAGGCCAATTAACATGCATGTTTCATTTGTTTTACTGCTCTCACTTTAATCCCCAGATATTTTGGTCGATCACTTTCTGGGATTAAAGAACCAGCTGCCATTAGATTCGAATCACATCAGTGGTGATTGGGTCCCCAGCTTTAGAAAAAACTATCCGGAATAATAAGTTGCTCCAATTATGGTGGTTTTCAGTGTGCAGTAGCCAGTGGGGGACATCTATCACATGAATTAAAAGGTAATCGTTTAAAATTGGGATTGTTGGTGAAGTTGGTTCTACACTTGGCAGATCTTCCATGATTTGATTTCAATTTTATTTTGTTGAATATATAATCAAATATATATAGAAAAACAAATGGGGCAAAGTCTTATCTGAACAACTCATGAAGTGATTGGATTGGTTTTATGGCACCATTCATTTTGAGCACTAGACTTAGATTAGAATTGCGTAGTGGACAAAGGGGTTAGGTTGGGTAGCAACTTGAAAAGGATTTATATTATTCTTGTCGAAAAAAAAAAAAAAAGGATTCATATTATTTGGCCACTGAAGCTAAAAAGACCATTCAAAGTTTCAAACAAAACAAAACAAAACAATAAAGTAACCCAAAAAGTTCAATTGAATGGAACACTTGCGACTTATGGAGATTTCAATGGTCTTTTTTTTTTTTGAAGGGGATTTCAGTGGTTATTTTAACTTTGTTTTTTTGGATTAGTAGAAAAAAAAACTTTGTTTTTTGGACAATGGTTTTTTGGACGGGTTGGTGATCGGTTACGTTAATTATACTACACTAGCTGGAATGCTATATACATGAGATATTTATTTTGTTGGGTTTTTTTTTTTTGAGAGAGTTTATTTTGTTGGGTTACATGCAATATATATATTCTGTGTCACCTGAAGTTTAGACGTGTGGCAGTTTTGGCACGTGTTGTGCTTTTCTCCCTTAGAGGGTTTGTTGCCGTTGGATTATGATGGGTTGTTAGTCTTTATGTCTATATTGTTCTGTTTGGTGTTTATCTTGTTCTTTTTCTCTGTGTCTTGTCTTTCTGTTTGTAAAGTTTTACTTATTCAATAAAGGTCATCCTTCCACCGCCAAAAAAAAAAAAAAAAATTAATATTGTACGTTATTATGCAGGAAGTTATCAAAAAATTATCTTTGTTTGTATAACTTCACCTCAGGTGTTGAATTTGTGACATGCAAATTTCCTTTTCAGCTATCATTTTTTTTTTTAACAGGATATTGATTTCATTAGATTCAATAGCTATAATTATGGGCTAGAGTCTAACATGTACTTGAATAAGAAACGGACAAGTCCCAAACTCTACCAAGCAAATGCAAACCCATTACAAGACTGTTTAGAGCTCGCTATAAGCGAGCTTATAGTATAAAGAAAAACTTTGTGTCTCCTAGGGCAAACTCATATTCTAGCCTCCTATTAGCTAATCACGTAATTGTGGTGCCAACAGAACGCTACTTCCTAGCAAATAAATAGGAGCCAACTCCTTGTCCATAAGCCGCTTGACAACCAATCTTATTTCAGATAATTACCAACTCCCGAAGCAATCATGATCCGAAACGATTGATCATGTACCATATATCAACCTAAAGCCCAAGAAGGTCCACCTCTTAGACAAGGCCCACCTTCATCACTAAGTGACAAATGAGGGTGGCAAGACACCCTCCCTACTGGCCCAAAGCAAGGAGTCCATCAGCCCAAGGTTAGACCCAGGCCCAAACCCGAGCAAAGAGGACAACAGCCCTAGCCCGTACTGGCCAGATTGCTGCTACCGCTTTCCGTCTGTCCGGTGGCCGCCCAATCCACCGCACCATCAAATCCGGTAGAAACAATCCGAGTAGAGACCGTCGACAATCCAAGCCAGGCACCTCTTGCTTCAAATCCCAGCGCAACCGGCTGGAAATCTGACCGCAGCCGAGATCGGCGAAGCGAGCCTCGTCCAATCAGGCAAATCACCACCTCTGATCCGCTTCTTTGCAGCCCCCGATCACATCGCACTCCTCCCGGCGCGGAACAGGTCTTCTATTATTAGAGCCCCCCTTGAATTGGGGCCCCACCGTGAAATAGCCTTAATGACAAGAAGCCTCGTCTCTACCAGATTCGACCGAATCCACCGCCGCTTCTCTCTGCTCAGACTCTAGGGTTTCTAGAGCTGGTTTTCCTAGTTCATTAGATTTGAAACTTCTAGTTCATTCCCTTTTCAGCTATCATTGATTGAATGGTTGTATTGAGTTTGCGACAATATTATGCAATTAAGTTCACTAGGAATGTGGATGTGATCACTTGCAAGGTGATCATTAGTGCCAAAATTGAAGGGATGAAATAGTTTAGTCAAGTTGGTTTTTTGTTTTTAATTATACAGATCATGAAAAAGTAAATTATGAATTTGGTCTAATCATTAATGAGGTGTGACTAAAACTTGTCAAAAAATTATAAATTAATATTTCTTTTTCTCGATGAAAATTACATAAGAAGGAGGAATAGCACACCACAGCTCTTTCACTCAATTACCACTTGACAAAAAAAATCCACAAGTTCTTCATTAGGTTATTTAGGTCATTAACCCACGAAATTCTTTGTTAGGTCATTTAGGCCATCCCCAATAGGAAATTGAAAGACCATCTCCATGCACTTAAAATTCCATCTAAATGTCGGTTTTCTACCAATCTATTAATCCCAAAAACAAATTAGAAAACCAAATTCCAGACTTAACTTTAAAAATTTTGGAAAACAAAATTATAACAACGAACTGAAAAGTCCTTATTTATTCTGTTTGGCTCCAAAACCAGTTGGCTTGCAAACTGTCTCTTTTGAGCGTGTGATTGCGCAGGCGTGCCAGCACCGTCGGGTGCAGTCGTCGGGGTAGTCCCTTGACCTGACTTCTTCTTCAAGCGACCGTGGACGAGGAGAGCACCAACCTCGTCACGGGGTTCTTCTCTAGCCTTCCGGAGAAGGACTTCTTGCCTTACTGGGTAAGGGCTTTGGTTGTGGTCTCTTGCGTTCACCAAATCGATACTTAGTGTTGTAGACTAAGCAGAGCAATCATTGGGAAGTTGGGAGAAGCACGGGGTTGCGCTAAAGCGTGACTCTAGCTTCGCTGGGTGCGAGGGCGTTACCCTTGCTTCGCTGGTAGTAACGGTGGCGGTTGCGCTCGCAGTCGGCTCGCTGGGAGACTGGGACTGGAAGTGCGGTCGCCGGGTTGATCTGGTGATGCTAGCAGTCGGCTCGCTGGGAGACTGGGACTGTATCGCGGTCACCGGGGTTCAACGAGGTTGAAGGTTTGCTCCTGGGAGGCTTTGTAATCGCTAGGATTGATTGATTTGAGAGAGGTCCTTCATCTGTCCTTGAAACCTGGTATATATACCTAGGGTTTCGACCGTTCCTTGTCGTAAAAGGATTATTGACTGGAGTTTCCTAGTCAATCTCTATTACTTGATTCCAATAGGACATTGCTCTCCTCATGGATTCCGAAATAGGCGGAGTTGTAAACCAAAACCAAGTATGTTTATTTTTGGGCCGCAGGTATCGGCCCGCTGTGCTAGATCCACTGAAGGATATTGCCAAAATTACTTTTGGGCTCAAACATTGCCCCCCAGGCCTCGAAATCAGGCCCATGAAAGTGTAACTGATTGAAGGGGACTAAAACGACACGTTCGATGCTCGAAACGATGTCATTAATGAGGGTTGCGTCTTTTCACTCGCGAAACGCCTTTTTGTCGCATCGTTTCCCTCACAAAATCTCTTATTTAAATCCGCAGCCACTCCAGACCTGTCACATCAGAAACTCTTTTAGTCTCCTAAACCCAGAAACCTTCTGTTGCACACATCCTTCTCACAAAAACCCAGAAATGGCTCCCCCGAAAAAGATGGTTATCGACCAAGAAGAAGAACTGAATGAACAGGCTGCGCGCTCTTGGGGAACTGGGATTGGCGCCAGCCTGATTCTCCAGACTACCATCCAAAGACCTCTGCTCCTCCGACTTTCGAACCAACACGCCGGACTGGGCCCAACGCCGCGAGATGTGTTCCCGGCCGACGCTATCGCTTTTTATGGCCTACCTGTTCGCCGCCCCATCCCAGTCCTCCGAAGGACTCCTGGGGATTTTACCAGTTGGAGTGCCCCTAACCATCGATCAAAAATAGGGCATTGGCCATCCTCCATCAGTGCGGAAGAGCTTTCTTGGTACCGGGAAGCACGCGCTCGAGATCTAGCCCGCTGGAACGTAGCAGGTATCACCCATACTATTGATCTTTGTTTTCGTCTTCCGCGCGGTGGCAATCGTTCGCCACTCGCTGCCTTTCTGTGTTTCTGGAACACTGCTACCAACACCTTTGATTTTCGATTTGGCCAAATGAGTGTCACTTTACTGGACATTCTCACCATCACCGGCCTACCCATTGATGGTGAACCCTATCTGCACGGCCAATTCGACTCTGATACTTTCACCTCTACCATGGCCCAACATGGTCGCGGTGCCCATAGCAGCTCCTATCCGCGGTGGCTGGCCTATTACCGCCAGGAGCACAATGCGACTGGCGGGATTGCCTTCTTAGAGTACTGGCTCTGTAAATTTATTTTCTGCACCTCCTCCTGTAAGCCCACTGGTGCCTGGACTTCCCTGGCGACGGCCCTCTACAACGGCCACCGTGTGGGACTAGGACAACCAGTATTAGGTGCCCTCTACCGTACCTTGTATCAAGCCACAATGCATCCCTTTGAGACTAGCATTTCTGGCCCCTTTTGGATCCTTGATTTCTGGGTTCAAATTTACTTTCCATACTTTCGTCGCGACGACATCCCATTACTTCCGCCTACTGACCAACTCTTGGGTCGATGGCTCAGTCGCGGCGAAAGGTACACATCCCCTCCTTATTTTGAGTGCTTCACATACCTGTACTTACTGCACGAGATGCCATACTGCGACTTAGTGCTGAGTAGAAGATTCCCAGCCCCGCTTGAACATGGATTCCTCCCTGGCGCCTCTCGCTACAGTGATCGCGCGCGCTTGGCTTTTCGCCGCGCGATCTCCTGTTCCGACATCAGGATTGCCGCTGACGAACTCAGTTATGAGCTTTATGCTCCCAACCACTTCGCCCGCCAACTCGGCCTTGTCCAATTAGTGCCATTCCCTCTATATGATGCTTGGAACTACAACACTTCTTGGCGTAGAATTGGATCCCTTTCTGGCCCTCCGCCAGCACAAAGCACGCTCGCGCTGGTTGATCTCCCTGACTGGGCCAAAGAGATTGAATCTGTGGACGCGACTGAGGAAGGATATGATGCATGGTGGGCCGAAGTCTCTGTTAACTGCTGGCGGCAACAGCACGATGAAGTATTCGCTGCCATCTTCGGGGAACTGCGATATCCCTACGCGGCCGACGTTGATCAACTTGCTCGCACCCCTGAAAACGCTGCACAAGCTCCTCCTCCTGCTGCTGAACCGGCTCCGCGACCCGCGCGAGCCCCACGTCAGGCCCAAGCTGGTATTGTAATCCGCGAACCCCTTCAAGAGGTAACTAATCTTGACTCATGTTTTGTCCCCTTTGTTCTTTTATCCCTTCCCCCTTAAATTCAAACTTTGTTTTTTTTTCAGGGGAGCGCGCCACTTTCTGGCAGTCGCGCAGCCAACGCTTCCCAAGCCGCTGGCCAGTCTGGGAAGCAAAAGGCGGTAATGATAGAGCCTGAGGACAAAGAATCCTCCTCTGATGATGATGACATGCAAACGGTAAGAACCCTCTGTTTGTACAAGTCATGCTTTCTTTTACGAGTCATACCTAATCCCTTGCCTCTAACAGATCGCTGCTCTCTCGGCTCGGAAGCGCGCTCGTTCTGATCCTCGAACTGACCTGTGGGCAGAAGATGAACCAATCGCTGACCGACTGGTAAGACACAAGCACACTAAGCACTTGTTAGAAATTTCTTTTCATTCTGTGTGACTCTATAACAATCCTCATTTGCAGGTTCGCCACAGGTCCTCGAGACACGTTGAAGAAGGATCTTCAACTGTTGGTGAAGGCACATCTGCTTCCCAAGCTCTAGCGCCAACTGTTGTGACCCACTCTCCAACTCCTGCGGGCGCTGTGGATAACGCCCAATTGGCCTTGATACCAGTGCAGATCATAGATGACAGCTCGCCGGAGGCTGAAAATAGCGTACTGCCACTGGACGCACCTCGCGAGGAAACAAACGACGCTCCTGTCCCCAGCGAAGCTAGCCCAGAGACAATGCTCGCGATCATTGTGTATGAGCCCCCAATCGAAGAGGTATTCCTCCCGACCAGCTATCTCATCATTACCTCCTGGTTCAAGTATTCTGACAATGTCTTCTTCCAGGTTTCAAACGTCGTGGGAACTGGGGACGATGCAATCGGGGCAGTAGAAGCAGAAGCTGCTGAGCCTGTCCCTAACATGGTTGATCAGGAACTTCCTCCCCCTGCCCCCCAAGTCGCTGAAGCTGAAGAATTGGAAGACCTTCCTGAACCAACGCCGGAGGTACCTGAAACAGTGCCAGAAGTACCTATCGCTGAACCTCCTGAGGCCCCTGTCGCTGAGCCTCCTACTCCTTCTACTTTGGAAAGGTTAGCTCGCGTGCTTGAAGTGCCCCCCCTGGGGTCGTAGATGAAGTCAGAGAAGGCCTTCGCCGCTTCCTGGGCCCCGACATCTTGATTCCTGGTGCGCCTGTGAGGGTCCTAGAATACTTGAGGGTGCTCTTGCGCGAGGGAGCCATCACTGAGGAACAATTCCAGGAAATCGATCAACTGTTGCAGGCTCTTCCTCAAGGGCTCAACGAGCGGGCAGTCGCGAATGCGCAGGCCAGGCAAACCGAAATGCATTATCAGAACCTTAATCAGCAAACGGAGACCGCGCGCGACGTCTTGGGCGACCAAGCTAACCTCATCAGGGACCTGACGCTTGAGAGGAATCACTTGAGGGCCCAAATTAAAGCCTTTCAAGCCCGGTTAACCGAAGTTACTGCTATGCTCGTTCATGCAGAGCCTCAGTTGGAACAACCCCTCGCTGCTCTCGAGACGCTATCCCAAGAACTGGCTCAGGCACGCGCGGCGGCCCAACAAGCCGCACAAGCTGCTGCAGATGCCAGTTTTCGTTTGGATGAACTCTTCCTTCGCCTGACCCATGCAGGCCGAAGACTTTTGGGCCCCTAGAGTTAGGCCCATATTTTGTATGAACAATATTATTATTATTATAACTATTTATTTAGCCCACTTTGCTTGGCCCAAATAATACCTCATTCTCTTTAACGGTTCAACGCTTTAAGTTGCCTTTATTGCTTTAAAACCGTTTGATAAGATTGAAAAGATAATCTCGAAATGGAGCAGTTACCTCCTTGGAGACTGCCCCGTCTCCCACGCGCTTTCAATTACCTTCATTTCCGAGATCTTCACATTTAATCTTGTTGATACGCTCATTGATGACAATGAGAATATCACAACTGCCCATCGTACGGTTGAGGCCACTGAGATTGGCGCTATAAATACCTGCACTCTGTAGAGATGATCGACACAAACGCAATATGGCTTTCCCAGAAATAGTATCGCAATCTCTACTTCTCTTTCTCCAGTTTCTACGATCTTCTCCTCACGATATTAGCCTTAGCCTCAAACCCCTAGGTCTTATGGCTTAACCTCAATACCTGGGTAGGTCTTATGGCCTAACCTCAGGTCCAACCTCATGTCTTTGGTCTCTGGAAGTCGCGGTGAAATCCACCGGCCTCATTTAGACCAAAGAACATGTGGTGCTCCCGTAGCGGCGGAACCAGATTTTGAGGGGTCTCCTCTCTCAAACTGCCCGCGTGGAGCAGGAGGAAGAAGGGCGGAAGACCAATATGGGTCGCCTGTTCTTGCTCCGTAGCCTGCCTCCAGGGTCTGATTACCAGGTTTATGTTTTTCCCCTGGAGGTAGATGTGGTTGTGAGTTGCGCTTCTCTGTGAAGACCATCTCCATCCCGGAGGATAATCCTTCCCAAAAGGTTGCGGTGGATTATTTCCTTCGTTTTGGTCCGGTACAGACGGTAGCGGCTGCAACTCGAAGCAGAGGAGGCATGTGGGTGAAGAGAGGGAGAGTAGGAATGCCCGAGCACAGCCCCTTTGCTGCCACAAGATCCAGAAACTCTCAGCAGACCTGTAACTTTATGGTTTTTACTCTAAGCCACTTCTGGCCTTGTAAACCGCAAATGTGGTTATTTTGATTTGCACTTTGTATTGCTTTTGGCCGCAAAGCCACTTTATGAATGAAAGTCTTTAACACTTTTCTGCAAATCAAAGTAAAATAAGGCCTCAGGTATAGGCCATTACATGCATTCTTAACACCATAATGTCAAAGAAAGGAACATTGAAATGTAAACATTATTGAAAATTTTTGAACGAAAAGCCTCAAATAAGGCCTGAATGTATAGAGTGTTGCCCCCCTAGTATGCGTAGGTGAAGCAAGTACAGGATACTAAGGCCACAGGAAAGGCCTGAATATGGATGAAGCGAACCTGGGGAGACTAAGGTTGCCCCCCTGTCTGAGAAGAAGGTTGATCCGGTGGATCGTCAAACTCCCAAACACTAGGGTAGTATTTCTTCAGGAAACGCCCGTTAATGGGATTGCGGTGGAGGTCGCCATCCAAGTCTTTGAGGTGAAAGGCCCCGCGCTCCAGAATGCGATGAACAACGAAGGGTCCTTCCCATCGCGGAGTCCATTTACCGCGACCGGTCAACTTCTCGCCAAAAGGCAGAACAGCCTTCCAAACCAAATCACCCTCTTTGTAACTAAGGCCACGTGTCCTCTTGTCATAGGCGCGAGCAATCCGTTGTTTTTCCATGACTAGGTTATCCAAAGCGGCCAAGCGCTGCTCGCTGAGATCTTCGTGTTCTTGCCACATTGCCTGAACATAATCTTCCCCGATCAAGTGATGCTGATCTTGGACGCGCAAAGATTGGACGTTGAGTTCCAAAGGTAAGACTGCATCATGGCCGAACATTAACGCATAGGGGGTTGTAGCAGTGGGATTCCTCTTGGAGGTACGATACGCCCATAAGGTTTCATACAACGTATCGTGCCACTGTCTAGGGTTTTCGACAAGCATCTTCTTGAGCAAGGTGATAATGATCTTGTTACTGGCCTCTGCTTGACCATTGGATTGGGCATAATAAGGTGTGCTGTGGACGAACTGGATGCCCAAGTCCGCGACAAGTTTCTCTACCTCACCGCCCATAAATGCTGCCCCCCTGTCGGAGACCAACACTTCTGGAATGCCGAACCTGCAAATAATGTTCTGAAAAATAAACTGGCGAATGGTAGCGCCGGAAGCTTCCTTCAAAGGTTCAGCCTCAACCCACTTCGTGAAGAAGTCAGTGGCGACAATGATGAACTTATGCTGGAGTGAGGAATGAGGGTGAATCATCCCAATCAGGTCCAAAGCCCAGCCTCTGGCAGGCCAGGGTTTAATAATAGGTTGCATGGGAATATTGGGAATGTGCTGCACTGGACCATGCGCCTGACAATCTTGGCAACCTTTCGCGAACGCGATACAGTCCTTCAAAATGCTGGGCCAATAATACCCATGTCTTCTGATAAGCCAACGCATCTTGGGGCCTGCCTGATGGGCTCCACACACTCCTGTGTGCGCTTCGCGCATCAACCTCTTGGCTTCGCGGCCATAGACACAGCGAAAGTCTACGCCGTCTTCCCCACGTCGTCGCAGCTCGTCACCTCTGAGAAAATAATTCAGGGAGAGAAAACGAGTCTTCCTGTCTGCTGTAGGGTCTGGGTTCTTGAGGTAGTCAATCAGCGGTATGCGCCAATCGACGTCAATAGGCTCGAGAACCGCGACAACTGGATCATCCGGTGGGTCAGGTCGCGCGAGCCACGAAGGCAGTGTGCGTCGCTCGACCTTCAGGATGCGCTCGCGAACCCCATACTTCAATGTAATGCCTGTAGCCAATTGAGCGAGCTCATTGGCCGCAAAGTTGTGCTCGCGAGGTATGTGTTCCAAATCCGCTTCATCGAATTGATCCAGAAGCTCAATGGCGCGATGTAAATAGGGTGTAAGCAAAAGGCTTTCACACTTATACTTTCCGTGGAGTTGATTGATGATAAGCAAAGAGTCACCGTGTACCTGAACGTCCCTGACTCCCAATTCTAGCAGAACCTCTAGGCCGATGATCAGGGCCTCATACTCTGCTTGATTGTTTGTACATTTGAACTCCAACTGGAAAGAATAAGAAAAACGATCGCCCGCTGGGTTTTCCAGAACAATCCCTGCCCCTGCTAACGTCTCTGTTCTTGAACCATCAAAGTATAGTATCCAGGGCTGCAAGGAGACTGTGGCTTGATACCGAATAGCGTATTCTGGGATGCGCACTAAATCTGGCCGAGCTATGGTAACAGCTGCTATTTCTAGCTCCTTCACTATAGGGATGTCTAAGGTGGGATGGTGTGCAAGGAAATCTGCGATAGCCTGTCCCTTAACTGCCTTTTGTGGCACGTACTGAAGCGAGAATTCAGATAAAGCCAATACCCATTTGCCAATGCGGCCTCTCAAAATAGGCCGCGACAGCATGTACTTGACCAAGTCAGTCTGAGCGATGATGCAAGTGGTAAAGGACAACATGTAGTGGCGCAGCTTGCATGCTGAGAAGTACAATGTGAGACACAACTTTTCCATTGGAGTGTACCTTGTCTCGCAGTCTGTGAGTGTCCTACTAAGATAGAATATAGCATGTTCGACACCATCTGCATCATCTTGAGCGAGCAGGCTGCCAACGGAAGCCTCAGCTGCTGAAACATATAGTTTTAATGGGAATCCAGCCCTAGGAGGAACGAGCACTGGTGGGCTCGCGAGGTAGGCCTTGATTTTATCAAAAGCCTCTTGGTGTTTATGCTCCCAGACGAACTCGCTCTGCCCCTGTAGCTTCAGCAGAGGAGAGAACGGCTGGATCTTACCTGCAGAGTTAGAGATAAAGCGTCTCAAAAAGTTAATTTTACCGAGCAAACGCTGCAACTCTTTCTTCGTGCGTGGTGGAGAAGCGTTGATGACCGCGCTCGCTTTGTCTTCAGGGACCTCAATTCCCCTCTGATGGACAATGAACCCAAGAAAGTCTCCTGCTTGAACCCCAAAAACGCACTTAGCGGGATTCATTTTAAGCTTTTGCTGTCGCATGCGTTCGAACACTTTCCTGAGATCTGTGATGTGGTCCCCTCGTTTCTGAGATTTGACAACCACGTCATCAATGTAAACCTCCAAAATCTTTCCAAGGATGTCATGGAAGATCAGGTTCATGGCTCGTTGATAAGTCGCGCCAGCGTTCTTCAGTCCGAAAGGCATAACCACGTATTCAAAAACGCCCGCGAACCCAGGGCAACGAAACGCGGTCTTGTGTCTGTCTTCCTCTGCGACCGGGATCTGGTGATACCCTGCAGTGCCATCCATGAAGGACAATAATTCATGTCGCGCAACGGCGTCGACCAACATATCCGCGACCGGCATGGGGTAGACATCTTTAGGTGTAGCAGTATTAAGGTCTCTGTAATCTACGCAGACCCTCATCTTACCATTCTTCTTGCGGACAGGCACTATGTTAGATAGCCACTGATTGTATTTGGCCACCCTGATAATGCCTGATTTATGCATTTTTTCAACCTCCTCCTTGACGAGGATTTGAGTCTCTGAATTCATTCTTCGCGGCTCTTGTTTCACAGGCCTCTTGTCAGGGAGTGTTGGTAGCTGATGGCAGACCAAGTCCGGTGACAGGCCAGGCATATCCTCATACTTTTCCGCAAAGCAGTCCTTGAATTCTAATAATAAGTCAATAAGCCTCTGTTTCTCGCTAGGCTCTAAGTAAGCGCTGATAGCCACTTCCATAGGCTCCTCTGCTGTTCCGAGATTGACTTTCTCGGTAGGATCTCTGACCTTAGGAGGCGTGTCGTCCAATGCTGCCGGAGCGAGCTGGATATCTACCTCATCCTCTTGTTCCTGATCAGAGAGTCCCTCTTCAACAATTTCCAAAGTCGCGATTTGCTCATAGGCCTCTTTTTCCACTAGATATGATGATAATCTTTCATGCAGCGAGTGGAGGGCCTCTATCCCTTCCTCTGGAAGGTAGTAATCCATTAATCGTTCAAGGGTTTAGGCACAGCGTGGCCAGGCCTCTCTAAGCCTTCTTTCGCGAGCGTAAGCCCCCACTGTGCCAGTTCAGAGGCCGTCACCCCTGTGGGGCGGCCTTTGTTATCGATGCCACTGACGTGCAATGGAGCGATAGGCTCCAAGTAGTACCTGGCATCTACATAGTTTGCGGATACTGGGAAAGGACGAGGGTCCGCCTTGATCACTTCAGCTTTGTCTGTCTCCCTGTTCCACATAATAAGTTCCTGATGGAGGGTTGACGGAACACAGTAGCTCCGGTGAATCCAATCTCTGCCCAGGATAGCGCTGTAGGCCGCATAGCAGTCTGTCACAAAGAAAGCGTAAACTCCCTCTGCTGGACCTACCTTGATACGCAAGAAAAGTAAACCCAAGGTTTTTGTTACAGTCCCCGCGAAGTTCTTGAGAGTAAGAGACGTCGACTGGATCTTCTCCTTCTTGATCCCTAGCAGGTGCATGGTCCTGGTAGTAATGACATTAACAGCAGCTCCGGTATCAACCATGATCTTGCTTACTTTGGTACCGCCAATGTCCGCCGTGATGTATAAAGGTCTCATGTGTTGGACCATAGCAGGCGTTGGCCTAGTAAAACTCATGAAGAATTCTTTACCGTTAGCGTCCTCTGTTTCCAGACAAACAAACTCTTCTACCGGTGTTGGGACTGCTGACGTGATCTGCAGGGGTGGTGTATTACTTTCTTCAGCTTCTACGCATTCTTGAGCAGCGACCGGTATTGCATACCGCGCTGGAAGCACATAAACCATATTGCAGGACGTTTCGAGTTCTATATCGTCCTCCAGGTTAAGCTTGGGTTCGTGGACGGGGATATCCGTGTTGAATTGTTTGACCAACCTGTCCACTAAGGATTCCTCGGCGAGGCCTTTTACTTCATATTGTTCGAGCTCTTGAACCACTGAAGCTTGTTCAAAGGAATCTGGCTTTCGTTCCTTAGCAATGTCCGCCTTTGGGGGAGCAACCACCAAACTCTGGACTTTCTTAGGTCTCCACTGTAAAGTGTCGGTAGTCTTGTCTTTGCCCCCCAGTCTCTCGAAAACCGAGGATTTGGCTTCTGGTTCCTCGCGAGACATCCTGCGCCTGACGTGTGGTCGCCTGGACGGCGAGCTCTCCTTTCGGGCCAGCGGAGGTGTTCTCTCCTTGGTAATCCTACAAAAAACAGTGGGCTTAGATGCCCCAGGTTCTGAGCTCGCCGGTTTTCGCAGACTGCGAGGAGCCACTAATGGCTTGGCAGCGAGCGCTTCCATCTCCTTCTGATACTGCTCAGGAGATTTGACCAACTGGGAAGGTTTGATCAGGCCCTGGTCTAAAGCCTCTAGCGCGCGCTTGGCTTCACCAAATCTGCGCTGCAGTTTTCGCTTCTTGGAAGGACTTATCTCCACTGCCTTCCCCTTTTCCCTGGTGTACCACTTTCCCTCTTTAATGGTAGCGGTTGAAGCAGGTGGTATGTAGGGCTTGGTCAAAATGTCTTTGTGCTTGTTCGCGACCTTTTCCTCCATCTTCTGGTCAGCCGCAGCTGCCTTCAGCTTCTTGAAGAGATTGGAGTCCTTTGGCGATGTAGGCGACCCCATTCCCTCCTTTTCTCTTGGGCTGGAAGGCTGGTAGTTTCGTGATAGCGAAGCCCACTCAATGGGCGGGAGAGAGCCAAAACGAAATGTCTGCTCGATCTCTTCGTGCGGCGCTTGGATGCCACACTCTTCTTTGCATCGCGAGCATAGCACTACTGGCGAGGCCTGACCAAATGGTTTAGTCTTCTTCTGGGCCGGAGCCTCTTTAGGCTCCGTTTTTTGTCCTTTCGTGGATAAATCCAGAGTTGGTTTCCTCTGGTTCTGCTTGGTCCAGTTCACATCGACCATGTTAATCCCAGTATCAGGAAAAGGGTTTAGGTCCACAAGCGCTGCCGCAGTTACTGGAGCTTCCACCTGAAGACTACCGTTGTTGAGCCATACCTGAATCTGGTCCTTGAGCTTCACACAATCAGCTGTATTATGGTTCCACAGGTTATGGAATTTGCAGTACTTCTTTCCTTTCAGCTGATCTGGTCGAGGGAAAGGTCCAAAGTCGGTCTTCACCATCTTCGCGGCGATCATCTCATCTAGAATCTCGTGTGCCTTGTTGGCATCATATGTATACGTCGCGAATTCAGGTTTAGTGAAGGCCATCGATTTGAGCTTGACAGGTTCCTTGGAGATTTTCAATTGCTTTAAGGCTGGGTTCTTTCTCCCTGTCAGTTCATAAGCGGCGATGTCGCTTTCATCTTCTTCCTCGTCCTCCTGAGTCACTTCCTCACTTTGATAGTGGTAGTAAGGATCATACGTAGCCGGCTGGTAGCTCAGGGCCGCTACAGTGCGATGTTTCCCTGGTACGTATGTGCCTCTGGAGGCATTCTTCCTGGCGTCAGTTTCTCTGAGGAGGTGTTCGAAGCTTCCCACCTCTGTGATGAGCTCTCCCATTGACTGGATCATGCTGCCATGCTGCTTCTTTCGCTGGCGAGGCTCTAAGCCCTTGATCGCCAACTTGATCAATTCTTTCTCTGGCAGGATCACATTCAGCTTGGCCTTCTGAATCTGGAAGCGCTGAAGATAGGCCACAGCGGACTCTGTGGGCTGTTGGGCCATCTGGGTGAGAGAAGCCAAGTCGACCTCAGGTTCTGTGGCCCCAAAAGTCTCTCGGAAGAGCTTTTCCATTGCAGGCCAATCTGCCACAGTTCCTGGTCGCAGTTTGGAGAACCATCTAAAGGCAGCCCCTGATAGAGAGGTGCCAAAGATCCTGCACTTGAGGACGTCATCATTCTGGTACTGGCCGCATTGTACCCTGAACCTGGCCAGATGAGTTACCGCATTCTCGGAATCCTCCCCTGAAAAGGTAGCAAATATGATGTTTTTATAGCCCCTGGGGAAAGGCGCGAGCATTATGTGCGGTGGGAAAGGTCCCTCATAGACCCCATCCATCTGGGCCCTAGGGTTTGCCTGTCTAATCATCTCCTCTACCTCATCGCGTCTCACGTACTCAGGACCTGGAGGAGGAGGTATCGCCGCATTCTGGCGAGCAGCAGCCTGTAATGGTATGGCTTGAATGGTATTTGTAGTTGCCCTTTCTCCTACATGTACAACGCGAGTTGTACCTGGCTGCTGCAGAGTTACTGCCGGTATGGGCATCTCCTTTGCCAGCGCCGTTATCCTAACCGGATTACCAGCCTGGTCAATCCCATAGTAGCTTCCCGGCAGCTCTTGATATACGTTCTCTGCCCCGTCGCTGTCGTATTGAACGAATGTAGAATCGGACGAGGTTCCAGCGCCCTTTGAGGCCTGGTGCTTCTGCCTGGTAGTCTGCCCACTTGAGGTAGTACCTTTATCTTTGCTGCCGCCGATAACTAGCGCTTGTTCTTTGTTTTTCAGCGGCGTGGCAGCAACAGTTGCGGCAGGTATAGCAGTATGGCTGCTAACCTTCTCGCGCTGGTTCGGTGGCACGTATTTGCCCGAACCGGATGGCTGGCCAAGAGAACCAAGGATAGCATTGGGATCACCCAAGGTCTGGTTTAATACCTCCTTAGCCTGGTTCAGCTCGGCCCTCTGCATGGCAACCTCGGTTGCGAGGATCTCTCCGTCTTTACGGAGACCAGCCATGTCAGCCGTTGTTTGCTTCGTATGGTTCGCAATGGCCTCTATTATTCCTTTCTGGCGCTGGTTCTGCTCTTCTGCGATACCTGAAGCATGGGCCATCAAAGCATTCTCAGTCTGTGAGATTTGCTGCTTAGTTTCCTCCGCTTGTTGGGAAATACGCTGGTTTATCTCGCGTATGACCTGGTCGGCTCTCGCATTATCCCTTGCAAGGTCAGCAGCTATCTTCTTGCTGTGGTTTTCGATGTTCTCCAGGATAATTGCGAACGCGACCTCGGAGGAGGCCCCTTCTGGGATAGGCTTCGGAACGAAAGCCTCTCTTTGCACACTCGTCGCTGTGTTGGAGCTAGCGACAGTGTCAACCGGCTCGCTGGCCTGGTTGTTAGTGACAGTTTGACCCTCAGCAGCGGTCGAACGATTCTCTCCTTTTTCCGTCGACATCTCGGTTGGATGGGGATGAAGAGCGAATCTTTGAGTCACTTGTTGCTCAGAAAGACCACGACAATCCGCGCGAGAATGCGGCTTGTAACTGGAGGTCTTATGCTTTGGGCAGTTAGCGTAAACCTTTTGGTAAGGGTTTTCGCTTGACTTCCCAATGGCTACCGTTCACGAAGAGACACTAGTTTGGTCCCACTGGGCGTGCCAAAATGTTTGGCTCCAAAACCAGTTGACTTGCAAACTGTCTCTTTTGAGCGTGTGATTGCGCAGGCGTGCCAGCACCGTCGGGTGCAGTCGTCGGGGTAGTCCCTTGACCTGACTTCTTCTTCAAGCGACCGTGGACGAGGAGAGCACCAACCTCGTCACGGGGTTCTTCTCTAGCCTTCCGGAGAAGGACTTCTTGCCTTACTGGGTAAGGGCTTTGGTTGTGGTCTCTTGCGTTCACCAAATCGATACTTAGTGTTGTAGACTAAGCAGAGCAATCATTGGGAAGTTGGGAGAAGCACGGGGTTGCGCTAAAGCGTGACTCTAGCTTCGCTGGGTGCGAGGGCGTTACCCTTGCTTCGCTGGTAGTAACGGTGGCGGTTGCGCTCGCAGTCGGCTCGCTGGGAGACTGGGACTGGAAGTGCGGTCGCCGGGTTGATCTGGTGATGCTAGCAGTCGGCTCGCTGGGAGACTGGGACTGTATCGCGGTCACCGGGGTTCAACGAGGTTGAAGGTTTGCTCCTGGGAGGCTTTGTAATCGCTAGGATTGATTGATTTGAGAGAGGTCCTTCATCTGTCCTTGAAACCTGGTATATATACCTAGGGTTTCGACCGTTCCTTGTCGTAAAAGGATTATTGACTGGAGTTTCCTAGTCAATCTCTATTACTTGATTCCAATAGGACATTGCTCTCCTCATGGATTCCGAAATAGGCGGAGTTGTAAACCAAAACCAAGTATGTTTATTTTTGGGCCGCAGGTATCGGCCCGCTGTGCTAGATCCACTGAAGGATATTGCCAAAATTACTTTTGGGCTCAAACATATTCACAATTAATTAAAAATAAAAAGATTTGGAGATAAATCAATAGAAATAAGATGAGATAAATGAGGAGGAATAAATCAATTTTAAACCATTTTTAGTTATAATTCTACTCGTTTTTCTTCTTTTCACTCGGTTCCTCTCAAAGCAATAACCACTCCAATATGTAGTTCAAAAAACGAAAAACAAAACAGAAGCGTTACAAAAGCAGTCTTTATTACAAGAGCTCAAAATTCTTGGAACCCAAATACCCCAAACGGTGAAACAGAGACCAAAAGTCCAAAAGACAAAGCCTTTCCACCTTTCCCATAACAAACCCCGTCGTCTTGTCTGGATCCCAATTATTTAAGGACGGAGGCCGTCGTTCAAAGTTTCAACCTTTCAACGCAACACGCTTCTTCACTCATAATTTCCTCTCGCTTTCGCACCAAATTTTTGTTTGTTTATTCAATTTAATTCGCCCCAAAAACCCCAATTTTCCATCTGCTATAAAACCAAGTTGAGTTCTCTCCAATCTAAAACAAAGTCTCTCCCACTTTCTTAGTTTCCTTTGGACTGTGGGAAACACCCAATTCCCATCTCTATCAGAGGTTCCAATTGGGTCCACATTTTCTCATCTCAGTGAAGATGCCGCTCCCATGGAAGAAAACCCGGGTGGGGCGGATTTCCCAAATGGTGGCGGATCTACAATCCCCTAAAAAAGGCGGATCGCTAGTTGTCCAGACTGGATTCCCTGCTTCTCTTATAGATCTCTTCGTCAAAAACCGCGATCGGTTGAGAAAACAGTCGAAAAATAACAACAAGAAGAAGAATTCGGAAAAAAGGTCGGATTTTGACTCTGTTGACCGGGTCTCCGATCCGATCGTGTCCTGTTCTGAAAAGGGTTCCGGTGATTTGTCGATTTTGGCGGTACCCAGTTCGGGAGAGATCGAGAATTTCACCGCCGGAGAAGATGATCATGGTGTTTCGGAAGACACTGGTTCTCGGATTTCGGGTGAAACCGATGCGGGAAGTTCTGGAATTGTTGTTGCGGAATCGGGCCGTGGAAGCTGTGGAGATTTTACTTCGGTTTTTGTGGCGGTGGCGAAGGTGTTTGCGGTGGTGGTTTTGGCTCTGTGCACCACCAAGTTCGCCGTTGGGATCACGCTGTCTGCTTTTCTGCTTTTGTTTCTGGAATGCGTGGGTAAGCACTTTTCTTGTTTAGCGAAACCTGGCTCGAATGCGAAATCGGCTTTGCAATATATGGCTAAAAGGATCGGCTATGCAGTATTGGTTTTGAGGAGTGATGTGATTGTGAAAGAAAAGAGTGATGGTGTTGTGTTTGAATTCGTTGAACCTGGGGTTGAATCAGACTCTTCAATTGAAGAGATTGAGGTTGTGGAGCTTAAGAGTAGTGGTAGTGTGCGTATTGATGAAGGTATTGGTCAGAAGAGTTTGATTGAGTATTTGACTATGGATGGTGAGAAGTCGGAGAAGATTGAGACGGGTGATCATACAGATGACGTGTCGGTTTCGGTTTGTAAGAAGAGTAAGAGTAAGGGTAGAAAGAGGTGTGTGTCTAATATGGGAGCAAAGCTTATCAAGAGGTTTGTGCCTAAGAAATTGCGTAAGAAGAATCACTCTGGGGCGGAGCCGGAGCCAAAGCCAAGCAGTGAATCTTGTGTTGACATGGTAGAAGAGGGATTGGTAGAACAAGAAGGCCAAAGAGAAGGGTTCAGTGCTGAGGAAGAAGAAAGTGAAAACAGTTCAATGGTGTCAGTAAATTCAGTAAACAAGTGTGAAAAACAAGAAGCTGATGGAATAGTAACTTCATTGATTGTTGGAAAGAAGGGAACAGAAAGCAAAGGGAATTTTGGGTATCTGATTCTGTTTTTGATTGCTCTTGCTGGACTTGTTGGAGGTCGGGTTTTAGCTCTGATGCTTATAATCACTTGGTGCTTTATGTTGAAGGTGATTAGGTCTTGGAGCAGATCAGGCGATATGCCCCTCCCCCTGAAAAGGTGTTCTTTCCCAATTTCCTTGTAGAAATGTGGAGTTGTTATAGACTTATAGTGATGTTCTTTTTTTTATTTGGCTTCAGATATAGTGTTCTTAAGTCTCAAACTGTAGTCTGGCACTGAAAGCTTAGTGTGATAGAATTTCCAACCTTTTCGTTGGCAACCCAGCTTGAGGTGTTGTACTCTAAACTGTAAATTGTTTCAGATACAGATTATAATATAGTTCTTGTTTTTGTTTCCTTGTATCAATTTCGCTTGTTTTTGATGGTCAAATTACTTTGTCATTGTTTCTGTACCTCATTTGAATATCTATTGGCTGAAAGCCTCTGGCTTATACCAAAGACCTACTTTGTTTTTCAGATGGTAAGAAAATATTCAAGCTTAATATGTACAAATATTATAACAGGCTAGTCTTAAGGTGGTATTAGAATCTAAACTTCGCTTTTTAGAAGTTTATATATTGCCAAAGTTGATAGCAAGTTGGGTTGATGCTAAAAAGAACAATGATACCAGAAGTGAAGAGTTATGGAGAAAAGTTCTAGATTTACCAAGCATTATGGGTTAACCTATCACAACTCATTACTTTATCATGGATTGAAGATTGATTTTAAACTCTGGTTTGCTATTTGGAAATTCGTCTTTATCCTGTCCAGCCACTGAAATGTAATTGCTTGAAAAAAAAACACAGAAATAAGTTTTGAACAGAGAACCAGAATATGGAAGCTTCTTATGAACCTTTGATTTATTCTCCACCTTTAATTTAGCACCATCTCATGTGGTCTTTTTAATTCTGTTCAGGTAGTTACAGAGTCTGTGATCATATTATCTCCAGAATTCTTGCTTTTTATATCACTCCTAAATTGGCAACCGATTGCTCCTTGGCAATTGGTTTGATTATTCTTCTTGTCTCTGAAACTTTCAGCTTATTGACCTGCCTTTCCATAAAAGTTGCCCGACATGCTGTGAGCTTGGTTGGGAAGGTGGTGTTTTTCATTTTCTTAGTATCAGATCAATCTATGAGTCCTCTCCGTAGGCAGCAGCCACAGTCGCAGCAATGCCTAAAGAAGTCCTTGGCCTGATATGAGAACCCTGCTCTGCACAAGAGATCAACTGGACAGCAAAACTGCTGAATCACTGTGGGTAAGGTAACTTGTCACCATCTTATTGAAAAATTCAGCTGACCTTATTACGCTGAATGAGAGTATGCTCTTAACAGAAATAACTGTTGCGTCATTTGGTTCTCTTGGTTTTCCAATTTAGTAATTCTTGTTTACAGATTCTTTTTCATGCAAATCATTGAAGACCTTGAATTACTGGTGACCCATTAAAGTCATTATTCATAGTGATCCTTGGCATTCTCCTCACTCTCACGCTTCAGAATCATCTCAATTAGTGCTCTTCCCACACATCTGGTACATTGCACAAGTGAAAAGTCATTTACAACAATAAGCAGATGATATATTGAGCGGATAGACTATCTTACAGATTTAACTACAGGGGATACAAGCACTAAAATCTGCACTGATCATATCTATCATGTCCAAGTCTTAATTCTTTGAAATGCTCTACCTTGTATCAGCAAGTGCATGTACCATATAATTTCATGAAACAATGCTTTTGTGAACAAAGTTTTCACCCATCTAAGCAAAAGCATTGATTCAAATCTTATACTTTAGGAGTTATTTTAGTTAACAATCCCAGTGATGAGACAAAAATGAAACTGAGCTCTGCTTTATGAAAGAAATTTCGAAAAGAATTGATTTCATGAAGATTTTGGTACAAACTTCTACAAATGAAACACACAATAGGCAACTCACAATTTGATTTTGATGGAGATCTTAGCACACACTTCTACAATTTTAACACATAAGATGCAAATGAATAGCCCTGTTCATGAATCAGAAACTTGTCTTCAGACTCTAATTACGGAGGGTGATTGAATCAGAAACTCTTCCATAAAAATACTCTAAAATTGTGCCTGCAGACTGCTAATAATGGATTTGTCAACTTGGAAAGCCTTGGCCAGAACATCATCTGAAATCGAGGGATTGGGTCCAAAAACTGAGTTAGCAATAGTGATGACTCCAGGGTTTTGGCTGCTCAGAGAAGACTGTGAAATGGCTGTTCCAGATCCCAGATTTTGCTGGAAGTGAACTAGTCCAATAGGGAACACAAACACATCACCCTTCTTGAGGACCTTTGAGATGAGCTTATTCTCTGGGTTGGAGGTCACAAAGCCAACATAGATCTTGCCTTTCACAACTGTCAGAATCTCAGTGGCACGAGGATGAGTGTGGGGAGGGGTAACACCCCCTGGTGCATAGTCAATTCGAGCCAGTGAGATGCCAAGGGTGTTGAGTCCTGGAATTTGAGCCACATTGACTGGGGTAATTTTAACGCCAAGAGGGTTTGTGGTGTTTCCGGGCATGTGAAGTCCTCCGAAGGAGAAATGGTCAGCTTGTGCTAGCTTGGAGTCCAAGCAAGGGAACCCATTTACTCTTATTACTGTACACAAATTGAATAAACACAAAAGTTAATTATACATACATGAAATGCAAAGAAAGCTTATTTTAGCAGAAGTAAACTGAAACGTTTTGATATGAACCTGAGCTAGTAGTGTCAGCAATGCAGAAATCTTGCAGTGGTTTAGGCTCGAAAGCAATGACCAGAGAACATGTCATTGCTACAAAAGCCAAAAGCACAATTTGGTTTGCCATTTTAGTTTCCTATGAGATTATGAAATCTGCAAATGAAAGATTACAAGGATTGAGAGAGTTGTGAAGCAATCAGGTACCAACTTGGATATTTATAGAAAAGGGTTTAGAAGTAGCTGATGGTTCTGAATGAAGAACAAGCTGCCGGCCTTTGCATTATAGACATTAGAAAAGTCTCGAACGGTTTTTAGATAAGCTAAATTCAGCAACAGTGCATGCATTAAGTTCCAAAATTCGTTCAGAATTTTTAATCCTCTCTTAATTTTCTATTCCTTGTGAATTTGAATGGATATTTCACCATGCATATGTTAAACATATCAAGCCATAGCATTATGTTAAAATGTCAGGGTCCAAATTTAAAGGCATGCTCCGGCTGGGCTGATATGGTCAGATTATCAGCTAGTTATCTTGCCATTTGTCTGCTTCCAAAGACTGGCCAGCTTTCCCTAAAGACCAATTCACAGTGCCATAATTGATTTGATAAAAAATTACTACAAAGAAAGATTAAGGAATTTTTTTTTTCGATTACAGTGATTAAGGAAACTGATTCATTATTTCAACAATTACAGGCTTCTGCTTCTCTCCATGGATCATTTGAACTTGCCTCTTTTCACTTCACAAACAGAAGATATCAACTAGAAGTTGTAACTCAGCTACAGTTGCTTCTGATGGGTAAATCTTTGAAGCCATGGAGAAACATCATCAAACGATACCGGAGTTGCCACCAAAGAATCAACTAGCCAGATTTTCGAACTAGATATGTTACAAAACCATTGTAGTTCATCTAATTATTCCTTCTGGGATGGTCAAAATAAGCAGGAGTCTATACACAGTTGCAAGTGAAGGGCTTGAAGGGTTGAACAATAAGGAGTCAAAAGTAACAAAAGAACAAAGAATTTGAATGTAGGTAGGTGGTTTCATATAATTACCAAGACACTTTTGGATAAAAAATGCCACACCTAAAAATAATGGTCAAGTTGAAGACAATATCAGAACACAAAACCAATTAACAGTGGGCACACTAGCCTATTGCTTGTCAATTTCCAATTCCGCCATGAGTCCAAGAAGAATGCACAGATGAGCGACTAGGAGATGAATTGGGCCCCAAATTAAATAAGTATGCGTAACCTTCATGTGCAACCATTTCGTCCACCAACTTCTTGATCGCACATGAGAGGGCATGTTGAACAATAAAGAGTCAAAAAGTATAAGAGAATGAAAGAATCTGAATGTGGGTGGCCGCCGCTATCAATATTAAGAAGTTTGGGTGAAAAATTTATGAAACTGCAAGATTTTTCATTTCATTCTTGCTAATTTTCTCCATCTAATTACGAAGGAAAGTGAAGAAGATCAAACAGAAGAGAACGAAGAAATGGCAGATCAACATGGTGAGAGCTTGAATATATAAAACAGAGTTATGAAAGAGAATAGCACAAAGCTCCCTATATATACACACTTGACACAGAATTCAAACTGCTGCAGGGCGCGTACAATACTACAATTCAACGTTCAAATCAAATTTGTCAGCATGCGACAAATCAAACATTGCTGCCTAAAATTCGAAGCTCCCTGTATACTGTTGGTCTTAGATGGGTGTTACTTTTACCGCCCAACGGCCCAAGGTTCAAGAATATAATTCAAAAGTTAACAGCATACCTCCATTAGTTGCAGTACATGTTTGAAAGGCCGGTCCTGAAAATTAAGAGACCTAGTGTGATAATTTAATCAAGGCCTAATGTTCATTACATCCTCAGGTCCGCCCCTGCGTGTTTGAAGGGTACACTAAGATGTGATTCATGTGAAGCTAACAAAAGTGATGCCTGACTTGACATAAGAACCCAAAACAAAAATGGGTTGACATATGTCATATATAGAGAGCTAATAAGAAAAGTGAAGAAATCCTCATATGCTTATAAGTTATAACGTAGTTTCAGTCTGAGAATGTTAGATATTTTGGGTCCATTTGTTTCAATTATCTAATTATTAGAGAGGTTTTATACACATATAGTCTGTCGAGTAAAACTGAAACGATTTTGATACTATTCAAATGATTAAGCCATCTTTCGAGAAATGAGAAGCTGATATTATGTATGATTCCGATAATTGAATCGGACAAGATGATCCTGCTTTCTCTCTTTCAACGAGCCAAAGTCTAATGAAAAGCGTGGTAAAAGTAAAACACCACAGAATAGTCTGTTGTTCTGGACAAAAATCAATTCTCGAAAGTCGAAGTTGAAAATTATTGGCGCAATAAAGAGGTGAAGAACATGTCTAATATTGCAAGTGGCCGGAAGAGAAAATTTGGTAATTGTTGGAATTGACCAGCTCCAAATTTCATCTATATCCGTCTCATAGTTCATGTGCTTTTCTACGTTTGGTTCAACAGATCGATAGATACAGTAAAACAGACCAACACTGGTAATATAATGAAAACAAAGAGAATCCATTTCAAATAATATAGGCAAATTATACGTACATGTAATTAGAAGCTTGCAATTCATACAACTCGATCAAGAAAAAAAAAAAAAAAAACCTTCAAAGGAAACTATCACAATTCATGAAGCCAGTGCATTTTGATCCTTGTTCTTCTTGGATATATGCATTGTAAAACATCATTGACATGATAGCATATCCATCCCCATCGAAGAACTTCCCCATCAAGCCATATTTATATTGCAGAGACGCAGATGCAGATTGTCTTCTCCGATCAATCATGGCTCCCGGATTGGATTGCTAATTGTTAAGGAAAGCGAAGAAGAACAGGAAGAAGAAAAAGAAGAAATGAGCAATCACCATGCTTGAGAGCCTCAAAGAGCACGAGCTGTCAAAGAAACTAGGACAGAGGAGCTGCCTACATATATATGTGTATAAACACAGAGAGGCAGCAGCACTATCATAAAATCAAATTAAATTGAAGTTGTGCAACCCTACTATATTTCAAAATTTGAAATGCCAGATCTGATGTTTGATGGGTTTGCTTTGGCTGCTCATGGTTTGAAAGTATATTTTAAACCGTTGAGCATCTTTCAATTATCTGCAGCCAACTGTCCAAAGGTGTGGTTGCACATGATGTGAAGCTAACGTCTTGCATCAAAGTCCAACGCTAAACATAAGTACCTCCGGTCCTACCGACTTGCCATACCCAAAAATATCTATGATATCGTAAGTTTGAATTAAAATAGAAAGACTATATTTCAAAGTCTCGAAAATGACTCACAGATATTATGCGTTGTGTAATATAAAAAAATATATTTTCTTTGCTATTGCAATGGGAGAAACTTTGATTTTCTTTGAAATTCCTTATAAAAATGGCAAAAGTGTTTTATAAAAAACATTTCTGATATTATTTGGTAAAGAGATCTCTTTGGTAAAAAGAGATCGAAGTGTTTTTTTATTTTTATTTTTTATTTTTTTATGAGTAAAAGTTTTGAACAGAGGAAGACGGTTCTACATCTCTGCACTAGGACAGACCCACAACCTCGACCACAAAAGATTGGCGTGAGATACGTACATGTCTCTACAACCCCCATGTATGGATTTTCGCAAGAGATTTCCAAATCCCACGACCCAATGCAGGGATGAAACCTTTTTTTTTTTGTGATTTTTGAATAAGCATTTTTACAAAAAAAAAAAAAAAAAAATTTATAAAAAACGTTACGTACTTCTAACAAAAATGTTATATTATATTTGTTGTTTTGTTGTACCCATCTCTGTTAGCTTTAATGTGTGTCGGGGAAGTTGTAACTCCATTTTTTGCTGTCCCTGTAGATCTTAGAGTTCAAGTTCAGGTCATTGGACCTTACGTTTAGTTACAAGCAGTCAACTTCAAACCGAATTGTTATTCTTACTCTGAGTGATTCTTGCGTGGGGCAGCCGCACCGCCACGTGGTGCGGCAGGCCAATCATTCCCCTAGCAGGGGGGTATTTTGGGTATTTCACATTTAAAAATCAGGGACAATTTCGGAACAAAGACAAAAATTTCTGAGATTTGATTGGGCAGCCGCACCATACACGTGGTGCGGCTACCCGCACCTAAGAATTGGCCTCTTACTCTTATAGTTTTACCTTCTCATTCAATAAAGTCCTTTCCGGCCAACTGATTCCGGTAAATCCTGTTAGATGAAAATTAAAATTGTTGTTGGTAAGGGATTGGGTAAAAGTGAAAAAAACGAATTGATGGCTGGCAAGGACAGGTGGCACACTGTCACTGACAACGGCTGAAAGAGAACGAGAGGCAAAGCTGTAAATCCGAAGGCTTCATATATGCGTTTTATTCTCACTCGCCTTCTCATCACGAGTTGGTTTCTGTGCGCTTAACCTCTTCAGCTCGTGGTCGCGGTCTCTGTTTTTTCCACCAACAAAAAAACCAAACTTTGCACTCTGACAATCTTTCTGGGGTTTTCCCAGTTGGTCCTGCATTGTACTAAAAAAAAAAGGTCAGTCTTTATCATTCTAATCTGTATGAATGCTCAGAAAGTTGTGAACTTGTATAGGAATTCTGCAAGTTTCTGTGCAAATTGGATCTGGGTTTTGTAATATTATACTGATCGTGTTAATTGTTGAACTGGGTTCTCTGGTGTTTGTGTATAAGATGCATTGTTGGATGAGGTTTTCTGTCTGGGTTTGTTTCTACTCTCCTGCATTGTGTCTTAAATTTGATATGTGTAATAAACCTCATAAATTCTGGGAATTTAGTTTCTTGGTATTTGATTTGAGGTCTCTTTGCTACCAAAGATCTATGATATGTAGAAATCTCCAGAACTGATTAAAATTATAAGTATTAAGTTGATGTCTAACATTCAAAGCAGTGTACTCCAAAAGATCGAAATGCATGATAGGGACTAAAAAGATTTGCTTAAGATTGCAACAAAATTGAGAAAGATATAACACTAAGAATGATTTGCCAATCTGAATCAGTTTAGGAGGTTGCCTCGAGCAGTTTAAAGTAGTTCCTAGTTGCATCGAATTGTTTCTACTTATTTATTTTGTTCACGTTAGAAGAATGTCATTGCCTGGATACACCGTGGTTGGAACTTGTGTCGCACTTTATAATGGTTGGTTATAGAAACAAGGAATAAGAAAACTAATGCAAAGGAAAGCCAAACCAAGAATGAACTAATTCAATGGATTAGACTGTACCACCTGCACTGCTGCAGCTCATCCAAAGTAGAGAACACCCTATCATTGCTTATTTGCTTGACTGTACATTTTTCAGGTTTTGAATTTATTTTTGTCCCCACTTCAGTTACTTAAGAAGCCTGCATAGATGGTCATCAAACCTTTTACCGTGGACTTGGATAAGCCTCTCGTCTTCCAGGTTACAATTCTTTACTATTGTTCTACATTTTGCACTTTTCTGCATGCCTGTTTTGTGTAAATTGTTTATTCGTATTTGAGATTCTTTATCCTTCATCTAATGAGTTTTGGTGCTATGTTTATGCACGTAAATATCCAGTAGCAGAATGGTTTTTCAGAAGTAGTTGTTATGTTTTGCTGGTTCTTAAGAATACACTGTCTTGCTTAATTGAAATTATTTTCATAAAGGTTACTTTCTTTTCTTGTCAAGTTAATTTAACCTCCAATGGTTGAAGGGTGGCAGAGGCCTTAGCTTGACTTCCTCCATATATTTGCATTTGAATAGTCATTAGAAACAATAGTATAAACGATTTTGTTGTAATTGCTATTTGCTAATCTTAACCACTTGTTTTTGAACTATGTGCGTTTTAAACATACTTTCTGAATTGCCAGTAAAATGAAAAACAAACTGTCTGAAACACAAGTATCGGTGATAGACATATACATGTATAAGAATATCTACTAATTCAGAAGACTTATTTGAAATATAATGTTTGTTGTGAATCAATCTTTTAGTTTTGTAATTCATCTCACTTTGACCTTCTACACCGCTGGGATTTTTTCAGGTTGGTCATCTTGGCGAAGCTTACAATGAATGGGTTCACCAACCTATTGTCAGCAAGGAAGGCCCCAGATTTTTTGCAAATGACTATATGGAGGTGTTACTTTAAGATCTTGCACTCATATAAATTCAAACAGGCACACAATACCTGAATACCACATAACTAAGTGCATGAAATATAAATATTGTGGTGCGGTATATAGTACAAGTCATAGCCTTTGTATTTCTCTTCAAAGTAATACAGCAAATTTGGATTTGGAAAACCTTCTTTGCAGTGAAAACATGTTGAGTAGGATTATACTATTTAGCATTGAAACTATAGAACATCTGTTATGGTTATAGAGCAGCAAACAAGCATTAATAACTGTTATTGTTTTAATAAGAGATTCATCTTCTTGACTCTTGACTCTAAAATCCTAAAATCTAATCCTAAATGAGTTGAAATAAAATGCATATGCTAAAAGTTTGTATATCAGGAATTTTTTTTTTTTTTTTTGCCAGAATCAGTTCTGCAAGTCTGTCATGATGTCTTTTATGTTAGTTCAAATGTTCGTAATCTTCTCATGAATACTGTTGTGGCCGTCTATTGACTCATAAACTTGAAACAGCTCTTGACCCGCACAGCATGGTCGGTGATTCCACTTGTTTGGCTGCCTGTAGTATCCTGGTTAGTCTCCATGTCTTTTCGAATGGGGCTTACTTTACCTCAGGTAGCTTTAGCAGTGGTTGGTGGCATCTTTATTTGGACATTGATGGAGTATGTTTTGCATCGCTTCCTTTTTCATATGAAAACAACAGGCTATTGGTTGGTTCTCTATCCCTCCCTGTGATCTCTTCCCTCCCCCTTTTTGATGTATTGGCAGCATCCATAATTTGGTCACTTTTTGTAGGGGAAACACCATTCATTATCTTTTTCATGGTTGCCATCACAAGCACCCTATGGATGGGATGCGCCTTGTTTTCCCCCCTGCTGCGACAGCTATTCTCTGTGTGCCGGTATGATCCATTTCACAATCTGATTAGACTAGTCTGTCTGAACACATAGCAATTAATAGGCTGACACTGATTGATCAGGCTAGGTGCAAATAATGTTTCTGAGTAATCTGCTGCTGTAGTACACGTTTAAGTTTCACCCACTTAAAAATTTATCTGAGTAATCTCGTGTTACTGAACTCAAATAATTTTTTGGAGTAAAAACTCTCATCACTTTGATAATTGCTAATGAAATTGCCGTATTCTAGTTTGAGAGTAATTTATGTTATGCAAATTATATTTCGTATATGAATCCTATCATTTATATTTACTACTTATGGATTTTATCTGCTGTTTCTGATATATCATGGTATATGTCTGCTAGTTTTGGAATACGTTTAGGCTTTTATCACCTCCATCAGTTGCTCCGGCTTTGTTTGGAGGAACCTTGTTGGGATATGTAGCATATGATGTCACTCATTACTACCTGCACCATGGGAAGCCATACAAAAGATTGACTCAAGATCTGAAGGTAACAATTTGGAGACTACTCAAGATGTCCCGTCTTCTCCTCTCTCTGTCATACTTGATAGTATCTCTTGCATTTCTAAGCCTTCATAAATGCCTGCGTTTATGTTTGACAGAGATATCACTTGAACCATCACTTCAGAAATCAAAGTAAGGGATTCGGGATCACTTCCCCTTTATGGGACAATGTTTTCGGAACAGTGCCTTCAACAAAAGCTGCCGAGAAAATGAGTAACCAGTAGCACTGGCTGGTTAACATGGATCTTCTTGCTACTGTTGTAGTAACTAGTAAGCCTTTCTGCCTCTCATATCTCATTTTCTAGCAACATCTTGCATTTTTTTATTTTATTTTTTCTTTTACTAGGCAGCTGGACTGCTGGAGTATAGTATTTTGCCTCACCTTTCTCTAAACCCAAAAATTGCCTGGAAGATAAAATGATTTTATGCAATGTACTGTAAACTTGCTTAATCACTATCTATATGATGTTTCATCCAAGTGTCCAACAACTTAACCACTTAGAGAACAATAACTTGCCGATAAATCCAGTTTACATTAGATTTTAACTGGTGCAGTATTTGGTGCTATGGAGCCTGACTGAGAAGATGACAATGACTCCATCAATACTTGAAGGACTTCTTGCTGCTTTGGATATGTAAAACTATTAAGGGGGTTTGGTTGCTTTGGCTCCATATGACCCCCAGAAACTGACTGCAATATTATTGTTCTTGTATCATGTATCCTTGTTACTACAATAGTAAATTGGAGATCTATGTTCGTGCTCTGCCTTTTATTATTCTTCTGCTTACATTCTCATTTGGATAGATTTTGAGTAGTGTAGAGGCATATTGTTTACTGATCTAAACTTGGATTTGGGAGACAAAGCATTACCATATAACTGTGAGCTGCTTATTCCTCTTTAGGAGACAATAACTAGCCGAGTACTATGTAGTCTCTACCCACCTCCACCTTCCTCCATCGGGGAGAAGATTGAGGAAGGCAAGTCAAATGTTGTCGGTACTCGATAGTAATTTTGCCATCAGTCACGGAAGGCATAGTTTGGCAGTTTCGATCGAGACTATTATACAGAATACAAAGCCTTGCGTTACAAGTTAACTACAATGTTTTAAATATCTCTACCCATCATCAACAATTGAATAACTTCTATATGGTATCAAAGCCATGATTTATTCAACCGTCACATTTGTTCCAAGCCATAACCAATCTTACTCTTATATTCTAACATTTAAGGATATGATCTTACTTCTGTAAGGAACGAATTTGCAATATTATTACAACAAAAATGTTAAGCATCAAATAATGTGTAGGAGATGGAAGACAGTTGGGAGTTACAGAGATACACAAACATGGTTTAACCACCAAATAATTGGAAACTTTCTTTTATGTACCGACGGTGTAAGTGGCTCAACACTTATAAATTGATCTCAACCCGTTAATATTAGAAATCAATTTTTTTTTAATAACCAAAAAATGTATTTGATGTATCCAATCATTCATTCATATTGGTGCAAGTGACGTCGGTGCTTTTAAAAAAAGAAAATAATTCCCCTAAATCTGTTGTTGTACGTTGAAGGCACCGATGGGAATAACAATGGTTTTCAAATCAAAATATCCCAATGCAAATGGTTTTCTGACACATCAGCACGAGAACTAGAATGTTGAAAATGTGTCAGCAAATGTCACTCTTAGAGCATATGCAGTAATGGACACTGCCTCAACTGTCAGGCCGATCACCCTCAGAGCATATGCAGCAATAGGCCCTACTTTTAGGCTGAAAAGTGCAAACCAAACTTTAGGCATAAAGACTGATATTGTGAATAGTATTGAGGGAAATGATAAAAGACTCCACTTTGGTTAGGGAATGATAAAAAAACTCCACCTTATTTCAATATTTCATTTTTTTTCTCCTTTTTAACCCGTATTTACCTTTTTAATCTTTACCGTTTCACTTTTACTTTTATCGTGGACAATATATATATAATCTTTTTCTGATGGAGCGTGGTGAGTCCATATTTTGAATTTATGATTTTAAGCATTTATTGCAACTAGAATTCATCCTCTATATTCGAACATAAACAGTTAATTTTTATTATTCATAATTTCAATCTTTACTAGAGTAGTATTGCTTACTATTTGCAAGGAAACTAGTAAAAAACTGCTAGAAGAACGAAAAAAGTTGAAAACTCTAAAAGATTTTAGATCAAGGCTTGATAGAAATACTCTAATTTATTGGGATATTATCTTCATAATTCAGAAAAAAAAAATCTACAGAATTGAAGAAAAATATTATCAAAGAAACTCTTGAAGAACAGCAAAAACCTCTTGATTATTTGAGTATTGGTTAATCCGCCCTAGCTGGTATCAAAGCTTGTTTTGCTAAAAAACAAGTAAGAAAAGTTTATGCGTCAGAGTTGGCTTCTCTTAACAAACAAAAGAGAATCTAAACTTAAAAATTATCAAGCCTTTTGCAGTGCAAAAGGAAGTGAAAAGTGGTAAGTGTGCTTTCAACAAGGCACATACTAGAAAATCAATACTCCGTTGAATACGTGTGTAGAGTTTTGAATACTCTATTCGACAAACATATTCATGTCCAAAGAGAGATTGGAGTAGAAGAGCTTGATCCTTCTAGACCAAGCTTGATTGAATTCCTAGATCATCTATCCAAGGACAAGAACTCTGAAAAAGTTACAGAGCAACTCGAGAGATTTAATCTAGCTAAGAATTAATCAACTTGAGGAATAAATTCAAGAGTAGCAAAGCTTGAAGTCAAGCTAGTTTACCTTAAAAAGAAAAACAATATCTTTCTAATATTGAAAAGAAGATAGTAAGAATTGAAAATCTTGCCAACCACATCCATCAGCAACCAGTTGAATTAAGAAATACTCAAGAAAACTTGAGAAACCTTTTAGAAACTCTCATATCCAGAATATGATGAATCAGAGAGTAGATGTAAAAGTAAGACAAGTAGATGGCAAAGCTTTAGGCTCTTGTCTTCCAACTAAATGACTTGCTAAAAATGTAGAAACAATAGTACATCAGCAAAACTATAATATAGCTTATCTCCAAGAGATAGGTGAAGACCTCGAAATCCAATTTCAAGAATTAAATAGCAGAATTTTATGTCTACAGAAGGCTGTAGAAAAAATAAAAGAAGGAGAGGACTGGGAAACAATTGATGAAGAAAAATTAGCACAAACTGTTGCTAATAAAATTGTTACCCCTCCATCAAAGGGAGAAAAAGAACTCAAGTTTAGCGAACCTAAACTCCTAACTTGGAAAAAGTCTAGAAGAGATGTTAAGATGCTAAGCAGGATTCTTAGCAAGAGAAGTATAGTTCCTCTACAGTTAATCAATGCTTAAGAATTTGAGTACAATGAAATTGAATCTAGTGTGCGAGAAGTCTGCTCCTAGATTTAAATTCAGTGAGATCTACTAAAGGGGATCTTTCATTTTAGACTCTCACAAGTTCAAAATGTTAGAATTAACTATCCCAGCCACAGATGGTGAGACAGACATCAGACTAATCACTCCTAAAGAAGTGAGTGAAGCATTTTAGAAAAAACCTTCTGACTTGATGCATATACTCTCGCAAGCGTACGAATCGTGTCAAGATAGGGAAGTATTAAGCCCAAAATTATCGTACCACGGGGATTAGGTGTTGGACCTAATCAAAATAATTGGCGGTAAGATGCCAAAAGCACACAAGAAAAATATAAAGTAAAATAAAAACTATAAACAATCAAGGCACCAAGCCTTGGCAATGCTCGGCCTAGCTCACACCAAGTCTATTCAAAGCCACTAACTTGTAGCCACAAGATCGGCATACACAAATGAGTCGATGGATTCAATGTTTGAGAGTTGATTTGAACTTAACAAAAAGTAATAAAATGCAAAGAAATTAATTAATAAAAGTGTAAACAAGATGAATGAGAATGTTGGGTGCTAGGGAGGTTCCTTCACCCAAATCTTATGTGTCGGAAGCTAATCTAACGTAGATGCAAATTTCCTACTTTGGCGGTAGTCGTATCCAAAGCGGTTCAAGGCTCAAGGACCGAAATTCCCTTTCATGGTATTCCTACTCCGGTTCAAGGGTCATAGAAACTCACTTGACATGAATTAGAGCCGGTTCAAGGGTCTCTAATTCACATCAAGAGGCCTAAAGATCGAGGAATTAGACTACTAAGCGACCCGCCCGCGCATTCAAGCAACGGGTGTAAATCACCATGCTTATAACCCCTCGAATACGAAATTGTAGGTTTCTAGCTTAGGAATTAGAGGGAGTCAAGCCTCTAACTCCATCCTAGACATGCTCAAAATACACACCCTAGAGTTGACTAGGCTCCTAGACATGCATTTTAACCCAACAAAAATAGATATAAGCATCAATCATATGAAAATTGCATCATTACATTAAAATAAGCATCTTTAACACAAGATTTGGACTAGGGCACACAACCCTAGCCTCCAACAACAAAACTACTCACTACCCATCATTAAACAAACATCAATATATATAATTTAAAGAGGAATAAAGTGAAGAGAAGTAGGAGTAACAAGAACAAGCCACAAATTGCTATAAAGCAATTATGGCTAGCCTTGATTTATGGCTCCCCACTTTTACCCAAATTTGATGTTGATGAAGCTCTTAATGCTTGGGCCTCCTCTTTGAATCTTGTGAAATTGATGAAGCTTTTTGGTGGAGTAGTGAAGAAAATGTAGAAAAATGGGTTGCTGGTGTGTATCTTGGTGAGGAGAAGAAATTGGTGAGAATGAAGAATTTTGGTGAGGTGGATCTTGGTGAGGAGAAGAAAAGATGAGAAGATTGAAGGTGGGTGGTTTCGGTGTTAAAGAGAAAAGAGGATGGAGTAGGTGGTTGCGGCACTGTGCTCACTCCCTGGTGCTCCCAATGCTAAGAGCAAGTGTAGCGGTTCTCTTTTGCCCGGGCTCCAGCAAGGAAAACTGACGTGGTGACCGGCCACAAGCAAAATTGGTCCTCCACCGGTGAAAGCTTGCCCAGCCAATTGTTGGCTTTTCTTGACTGAGGCAAAAAAAAAAGGCAACAGGGTGACTTTTTTCTTGACTGGGTGAGGGGCTACCAGCTCGGCCCAAGGATTCACGTGGCTGACGTCATCAGCAGACCCTCCACTGCAACGCGCTGAAGGCAGCGACTGGCTCACGAACGGAGGACGCGTGGCGCCGCAAAGGCAGGTCGAGTGACTCCATTCGCTTGTCGTGTAGCGGATCTGCAGGGCTGCCTAACGGTCATGAAATCTGATCCGTCCATTTCAATTAAGAAGAGGATCCAACGGCAAATAATTAATAACCACTATATATATAACCAGTAAAATAATTAATGAACAGTGTTGACTGGTCAAGAAAAAAAACGGGTGGAAACCCATGTCCAGTGGAGTGAACAGTAACTTGACTGGTCGAATTCTTGACTTTTCGACCTTGACATTTCTTGACTACGGGTGAACTTGCTCTAAGGGTTTTTAATTGTGGCTGGCTGAGCGACAAGGAAGAAAAATGGATGAGGAATTGATGGCTCAGATTTAAGAGGAAAGAATATGGCCAGTGACGTGTGGCTAGGATTTAAGAGGAAATTATGATCTCTTCTTCTTTCTGCCACGTGTCACCTGATGGATGGTGGAGATGATTAATGTTAATCAAGCCCTTGCCATTTCTTCTTTCTGCAGGTACACAGCCCACGTGCCACCTCTTGGGTAATTAAACATAATTACCATTTCTTTCTTCCATCTAATTAATTGTTGACTACAATTAACTGTGTCGATACTTTTGTCTTTTTATCGAAACTTCATTTTGCTCCAATTTCGCACAATTTCTTCCGTAATCCACAACTCAGCTTATTTACTACAAAATAAATAAAAATGGATTAATTACATAATAATTGACTTGACGATTAACTTAATTCTAGCGTTTAGAACGTAATTACGCATAGAAATGCGTGTAATCACCTTCCTATATGCATATTGGTGCAGTTCAAGTAGGAATAAAACTCTTGACAAGAGATGGGATAGACTGCTTTGTTCTTTGTGTCTTACAAGGCGATAAAATAACAGACTTTAAAAAGAGGTTGTTAGGAACTATGGAAGCTTCATTATGCAATCAAGAGGCATATTTTAATGCCTTCCCTGCTAGTTTCACTACTCATCTGAGAGATGCAGCCCACTGTCTAACATTCAAGGCAGATGGTATCTCTATGAAGAAAGGAATGATGGAGCTTGCAATAGACTATCGAATCTATTACAAATTGATGAGTTCGAATGTGACTCCTAATATCAGGTTTTTAAACATTCTCGGTATTACTACATATGTCCTCATTAATCCAAGAAATAATTATCAACAGAAACATGTCACTCAATGGCATGAAGTTTCTTTTGAAGAAAATGGAATCTATCACCTACTGTCAAGAAAATTCAAAGCACTAATGCCAATGTTTATGCAGACATGCATGGAAGGAAAAACAGCCTACAATTCCATAGGCCTTCATTTGCTAATTATGAAGAAGCTTGCACTTCCGAAAGTAAGTCAACCTTTCATGAAGAATCTTTTGAAGAAGAAGATAATAAAAGACCTATAAAGATGTTTAAAGCAGAAGAATTAAAAGAATTATATGCACAAGCTGAGACTTGTGAATCCAAAAAAGGATTAGAGAAAATTGTGAAAAGAATTTCTCAAATCCAACTAGGAAAGAATAAGAGAAAGCTTTTGCCTTATCAAGCAAAAGAAGAACCAGGAACATCTATGAAAACTGAGGAAAATGAAAGGTCATCTCTTTCACGTCAAGAATATCAGAAAATAATTCAAAACATTACAAATCATCCTACAAAGGTTGTTAGAGAAGAAAAGATCAAGCTTCCTAAAATACAAGCTCCTACAGGAAGAAGTGGAGAGAGAAGCTCTCAGAAGTATATTCCTTCATAACACAAATCTTTGCATTTCTAATTTTTTTTTTCTAACTTGAATAAATTTTCTTCGTTTTTATCTTGAGAAATGAATGAATTTTCTTTTAAAAAAGAAAAAATCTAAAGATTTGAAAATGAAGAAATTATAACGTATAAAGGCTCCAATTTTAACAAAAAGAAAAAGAAAATCTTATTATTACAATAACTAAAAAGCCTTAATCTTATTGACAAAACATGTCCAACAAAATCAGAAAGCCTTAAATTTAAGTGAACAAAGCTGATTTGGACAAAAAAGCCTAAAAAAGGCCCTCAATTTCACTGGGCACAAACTTTGGACTAAGAGGCCTCAAGTTTTTCAAAGTCTCTAACTAACTATTGGGCCAAATAGTCATATACCAGGCCTTGTTTTTTTTTTTTAGAATTTTTTTTTTTGACATTGTTCAAGTGAATCCAAAATATGTGTCTGGCCCAAACTCTAGGTTACTTGACATAGTTGTAATAGGGTTTTGAATTAGAGATATTCTCAGAGTTATCCGATTAATTGTACGATTATCTTTCCTTGTACAACTCTGATTCTATGTCTTGTAATCCTCTATATAAAGAGGCCCTTATTATCAATGAAAGTACGACTTAATTCTCTCCCAATTTAGTTTTCCTTAAATATGTTTTCAACACGAAGCCCTAACCCTGAAACAAATAGCCAAACCCTGATTCAAGAAGCTAAAACCCTAAATTTGAATACAAAACCTTGAAGCCTTTTCTGCCTCCACCTCACACCTTGAAGCCCTCCACACCAGGAGTCCAGAACCTGCGGCAGAATAACCAGAACCGGCCGGAAACCTACCAAACCGGCCACCGGAAGCTCCAAACCACCCGCAACAAATACTCAACTGGTTCACCACCTTCCGGACATCCAATTGCTACCAAATTTTTCTAGCGACAGCGCCTTGGTCTCAGGATCCAAGAACCGGAAATTTTTTTCCTGGAACCGGCTTTAAAGATTCCGAACCGACCACTAAAAGCAACTGCACCGTTGAACCGCCAGAGAGAAGAAAAAAAGGGAAAGGAAAAGAAGGCAGTCGAGAAGCCCAAGCCCAGAGGCTCACTTAAGCAGGCCCACTGCCCGCCAGGCCCACGTCAGCACGCCACGTAAGCCATCCACGTCAGCTCCGGAGACAAGTCACCTCCAGCGACTTTAATTTTCCGGCGACTTTTTCGTGCCAAATTTTCCAACGACCTATTTCAAGGTATTTTTTACTAAAAGTTTCCGTTTTTTGAGTTTTTATTCAATTTCTCTTCTTTTTCTTGGGGACTTGCAAACTCCCTTCTTCTACCTCCCTTTTTTCATCATAGGGGAGACCTAATGAAGCCGAACTGTGGGGGTTCGTGCTCACTCCAAGCTTGGAGCTTGTAGAGTCCTCCAAACTTAGAGTTTGTTGAAAAGTTATGATCGACCACAAACACATCATTGTTTCGATCTAATTCAATTCCTCTTGGAATCGGATTTCTTGGAAGCGACTACGCTAAGAAATCCCTAATTTCTTGGAAGCGACTATGCTCAGAAATTCTATTGTTTTCGTGGTAGCCCTTTTTTGCTCCGAAACTAACCCTAATTTCTTGTTCTCTTTTAGGATGAGTAACCTGAACAAACTGGACTTCGTTCCATTGGAAACAACTGGCTCTGGATATCACAAGTGGGTTCGTGATGTCCGCCAGCATCTCAAGGCCGATGGAATCTTGGATACGATTCTCGAGCCTAGCCAAGACGTGATAACTGTTGAGCAAGCTCAAGCTTTGGAAGCAAATAAAGCAGCCTTGGAGGCAAATAAGGCGAAAGTCATCATCCCAATGACTCATCATATGGATGATTCGCTCCAGTACGAGTATATGAATGAAGAAGACCCTAGAAGGTTGTGGGTCTCACTCGATGAAAGATTTGGCAATGTCCGTGACTCCCTGCTTCCTGACCTAGAAGTGAGATGGCATAGCCTCCGCTTTTGTGATTCAAGACAATTCTTGAATACAACTCGGAAGCACTTTGCATTAAATCCTTGATGGAATAATTCTGTGAAAAAGATATCACAGATGCGATGTTGATTGAGAGGACTCTTCTACCTTCCCCGTCTCTGCTTTGACGGTTGCAAAGAACAATCGAATCGATGTTACTACAGGACGGATCACAAGGTTTCATGAGCTCATTGGAGCTATGAATGTCGCTGAAAAGTATGACAACATCCTTGTGAAAAACTATAATTTGAGACCCGTGGGAACAGCGCATATTCCAGAGTCCAATTATAGTCGCGCCCCTAAGGGAGGGAGCCAAGAGCGAAACCCTAAATCTAGGGACAATTCTGGATGTTCTGGTCCATATTCTTGCTCTAATGAGGAAGGTGACCGCCAAAATAGGCGGACATAGAACCGAAGAGGTCAACGTGGAAAGAGAGAGAGAGGCAACGCCTCTGGTCATGTTGGTGGTAGTGCCATGTTGGTGGCACCACCAACACTAAGAGCCATCCTAATGACGCTTTCAAAGTGCCTCAATCAATGGAGTCTGAGCACATAGATGTATATTTCCGATGTGGAGTGTCCGGTCATTAGGCACATATTTGTAGAGCTCGCGGAAATATCGTCACCGCCTACAAAGCATATTGTGAAGCAAGAGAAGCTCACTATGTGGAACAAGAAGATCAAGAAGATGATCTAGAGTGAAGGGTTGAAGACTTAAAATCTAGCTGGGATCAATAGATCGCCAAATCTATTTAAGTCTTTATTTTTCCAAGAGATGTAATAGGCAATTGCCATATACTTTGTAGTAAATGCCATTGGTTTAGTTTTTCTTCACATAGGCTCATCCAAAATGAGTGTGATGTCTAGGAAGGTTTTGAGATAAGTGGTACTTAAGTGAGCTTTGCTCCACCGACATCTCTCTACTCACCTGGTCATATTTATTTTGGAGTTACCGAAAGAAGTCAAACGACTACCTTTGTTTTGCATTAGCTAGCATTTGGATTAGATTCTCCTAATGGTTAAGGGACAATGATGTGCTCCGTTGGCTTATGAATACAATTTTGAGTTCTTTTCATTATGACTCCATTTTGATTCTGAGCATATTTCTTTGTGACTATGATGACTGGGCCATCAGTATTAATTCAAGGACATGGAATAGCCCAAGTTCTCCTTGCCAAATGGCACCTTGATTACTGTCACAGAAACTCTCTACGCTCCTAGGGCAAATCGCATCTATAAATAGTCAACGGATTCCATGCGAAAACGCATGTAGAGAACATAAATGAGTTCCTTTGCAATACCTCTAATGATTGCAAACAAAGGCACATCTTAGAGAAGTTTATGTGTCTCTCTAGTGGACTCTATGTCTCTATTCGAGCTATTAAATCCAATAAAGTCATGAGAGAAGTTCTCTTGGATTTAGAAACATATTGGCTTTGTCACGACAGGATAGATCATCCTGGTCATGATATGATGATCCATCTACGAAAGACTTCACACGGACATCCATTCTCTCGAGCGAAACGAAGCATGAATCAAAAGTTGATTCCTGGACTAAGTGTGACTGCCGCCGCCGTCCACCACCAGTCTAGGGCTGACACTGTCCCTATCCATGATGCCTTGGATGGCGTCCATCATGGTGATTGCGCCCTAGGTGATGCTGCAATCACAAACTTTGCTTCAAATAGCCTTTTAGACGCTCAGGCCCACCTAAAATTCTCATTGGTTGCTTTTAAAGCCTCTCGCTCATTTTACAAAGTCTGTTCCTTTGGGAAATTAAGACTGAGACCATCCTATGCAAAGGATATGAAAATACTCATTCTATTCTAGAGTCCGTGGGGATTCTGTGGACTAGTTCAACCAACTTGCGGACGTTTAAATACCTCATGATGTTGATTGACAAGCAAACACGCTGGTCACGTGTTGTGCCATTGTCCACTTGTAATGCTGCTTATGCTACACTCCTAGCACATATCATATGACAACGGGCTCACTCCCCGGATCATCCTATTCAGTCAATTGGATTTGACGATGCTAGAGAGTATACATCGAATACTTTCGATGGTTATTGCAATGAGACTGATGTTTGACATCATATTCCCATGAACACACCCAAATGGTCTTGCGGAAATGACTACGATGGTAGCCCAGATATTGGTAATGCGCACCAATCTGCTTGGGGTGATGCAATATCGCATGCAGTTATGCTAATTCGTCTACGACCCACCGCCACTTAATCTATCTTTGCGTTACAGCTAGTGACTAGGTACAAATATTTCGTACTTACGCACATTTGAGTGAGCCATTTATGTGCCAATTGTGCCGCCACAGCGCACTATGATAGGTCCTTACAGACAAATGGGCAACTTAGTTGGATTTGAGACTCCAACAATCGTCCGCCACTTAATGCCCTTGCAAGGCGATCTCCTTACTGCTAGATTTACGGGTTGTCACTTTGATGAGGCAGTCTTCCCGTCGTTAGGGGGAGATAAGAACACGAATGTTTAGCAGGAACAACATGAATTGTCGTGGACTGTCCCTACTATGTCTCATCTCGATCCCTGTTAAAGTGACGAGATCACACATTTGCTGCAAATATGCCTGCAAGGAAGGACGTCCCTACGAGAGGACGTAGCACGACCCTACACAGAGGTAGGCATGACGCCAACGCCAAAGAGAGTGGCACTCTGGCGTTATAGGTCATGGCCCCAGCTAGGATGCATGGGAGGCCTGTGGGTTCGAATTATACTTTGGCACAAACCAATCCTTGGATCATCGACATTCGAAATCCATCTCATGAGAATCTTCCGGATTATGGTTATTGTTGGGGGACGTCTCAATGTCAGAACCTTTTCCTGAGAATATAGAGCTCTATGAAAATTATACTAGTGTACATGAGACGTGGGATAGAAACTCTATCATAATTGATGATGTAGTCGCGCATTTCGTTGCGCATGAGTTTGTTAAGTCTGATGATATCGAACCACGCTCGGTTGATGAATGAATGCCAACGTAGAGAAATTTGGCCTAAATGGAAATATGCGATCTAGGTTAAGTTGGATTCTCTAACGAAGAGGCAGGTTTTCGAGTCAGTGATGCCAACACCTCCTAACATAAAACCTATTGACTAATGGGCCTTTGTTAGAAAGCGTGTTGAGAAAAAGAGATGGTAATCTCACCTTATAGAGCAAAGCTTCTCACCAAACGCCCTGGAATCGACTACGATGAGACATATTATCTCGTAATGGATGTCATCACTACAAAAAAAAAATTGCAATAGCCACGGCGCCTTCCCATCGCCAAAAGTTGTTTTGCTGTCGCAAAAAAGCATTTGCGACGGCTCTGCGACGACAAAGCTTCTGACGCCGTTGGTGGCGTCGCCAATACCTTTAGCCACGGCAAAATGCCATCGCAAACCACTTTTGCGACGGCAAAGAGATTTGCGACACTTACTCTGCGACGGTTTCATGCTACCCCTAATGCCGTTGCAATTTCAAAATTTACTACGGTAAATTTCCGTCGCAGCATAATTAATATTAAGATAATTATATTACTTCCCGCCAAAAAATTTTCCTGCCAAATTTGTTTCCCGCCAATATTTTTTCCTGCCAAATTAATTTGCTTCCCGCCAATTTTTCAATAGCAAATTTTGCTACGGTCTCGTTTCTGTAGCTTCGGTGTGGTGTTATATAGACATATATTCTTGGCTATGGCAATTCACCGATGCTAGTAGCCAACCAACATTTTTTTTTTTTAACAAAACCTGTATTTTTGCAACATCCAAAAATGGGATAACAATATCAATAGACAACACATATATTGTTCATTAACTCATCTATTTCATTGCAATGTAATTAAGTTGCTGCACTGTCAGAATATGTAATTACAAGAAGTACAAAGTTATGCCCAAAACCAAGCACCTAATGAAGACAACCAAGAGTAACACTTAACAAAAATTCCAATATTGCACTATCAGAATATGTGCAATAACATATTGAAACTCAGTCAATTGCTCTATCACTGCTTGAATCTGGATTCCCTTCTTCTCCTATAGACTCCCTCCGAATTTCATGGTCACTAGTTGCATCTGGAACCTAAGACATCAACAAAAAAGAAAAAAAAAAGATATATCATGTATAGCTTTGCATATCACCCTTTTCAATGTCACACCATAACTCAATTCCAATAATTAATATCGCAGGTTGCACCATTCTTTATAATCATATTTCAAAGAGAATGACAGTATGAGAGGAAATTTCAAACCAAGTGTCAGTAAAGCTAGTGTTTCTTTTACGTACAAGTTGATACTAGTATGTATATTCATCATTGATAAATTAACAAAGGTATATATGTGAACAATAGCAAAGGGCAAACAGATCAAACAAATATTGGCAATAATGTATCACTTGAAACAATTCTAGGACTTAGAACAATATGATCATAATAGAACATTATGATCCACCTGCCTACTACACACATACAGAACTACCAAAATTTACCTACTTAAACAAGGAAAAACATCCCACTAAAAAGACCTTTTAGAGACCTTTATACAAAACCAACATATGACGTATATAGGGAAGCATATTAAACTAAACAATTCTTGCGAAAGCTGAATATATCTTGTCACCAGCTAAATATTTCTTGTCAAAACAAACTGAAATCTCAATGTCTCCGTATTACTTCATATTTCTTGTCTTGCTATATTATCTCATCAATACCATCTAATAAATTGTGCACATTAAATAAGAGCTAAATATTCAAGCAATTATTCTTGCGATGACAAACCTGTCCATTTTGATCTGTGCATCTCCTCTCTTTGTTCTCCAAAAAATCAATTTGAGCTTGTAGCATATTAAGCTGATCCTGAAACTTTTTTGCCACAGATTCAGTTACTTTTTGTATTATATCATCAGTGGTTTCAGAGGAATTTGGTGCATGTGGATAGACAAATCTTCGAGGCACGCCATATCCATAGGTGCGACAATATCCATGGCCATCCTCTCCAATCAATTCATGAAATATACGGTCTTTGACAGCTTGAAGGTTCCTTTGGTCCTCAGGTTCTAATAAAAGTCGTTTTTCATAGTCTTCCTACATTCAAGTATAGAATTACCAGCTTGAAAAAGGAAATATAAATTACAAACTGAAACATTATCATATAATATACTAAAAATAAAGCTTACAAGGACTTGGACTACTTCTGGTTTTGACTGGTCTCGTGCTTTTTTCCACACATTCATCTTATCAGTTTCTTCTCCATTTTGCTCCATCTATCAAGTACAAAATAATAGCAAACTGAATCTATATTCCAGTCCAAATTTCCATATTTTCAGATTTCAATACAAGAAGCAAATTTATAGATCAAATGGACAACAAGAAGAAACTCATCTCCTACCGAAGAAACACATAAATGTAGAATGAAGTGGAATACCTCAAATCTTAATTGAGCAAAGTGTTTTCGACCAGTAGTATGAACTGGTCCACGAAGCTCCCTATTGATAGAGTTTCTTCTTGCTATCATCTGCAACATCAATCTCAAGGTTAAATGGTAGTGATTCTGGTATTCGATAATCTATTTATAAATATTGTGCCACTAGTACCTTAGCTTCCTCACTACTCCAATAGGCAACTAGCTCACTCCATTGCTCTGTCACAATATTGGCAGGAACTTTTGAAAGAATATCAGGATCTTCTTTGTATTTCTCAAAGAAGTTGAGTTTCGTTTTACTTTTATGATCCTTCCACATATTATTGCAACATCTCAAACATACAGTTTTATATCCTTCTGGAACATTCAGCAAATTATCCTACGAAACATTGATAGGTTAGGATTAGTCTATACTTGAAACTAGTACTTTTAAAATCACTAATTGGAAAACAAATCAAAACCAAAAACTAATTGGAAATACATGGAATCGAGTTTTTTTTTTTTTTTTTTTTTCATTCTAGTGTTTACCAACAAATATAAATGACATATATACCTTAACTTCTTTCCATATTCCATCTTTCACTTCAACTCCAACAGACTTCCAATCAATTATTGTTAGGGGAATTCTTTGGCCATCCCTTACAATTTGTCCCAACTGCGACTTTAATTGGGCAGCCCTATCTCCCACAGGCTGGAAGGTAGAATCAAACTTGATTTCGACTTTAACTCCAGTATTCCATTCTGAGATACCCTTATTTTGACCTCTGGAACTTTCAGCAGTAGCTTGTACTTCCATCTCTAACCAAGTTTTAAAAATATCAAATTGTAACTTTAAAACAAAAATTACTACATCACAAATATATTAGATATTGATGTACCTGCTGGTGGAGATGGTAGTGCAGGGGGTGGCGGTGGTCGAGGAGGAGGTGGCGGGGGAGGAGATGGTGGTGGCAAAAGTCAAAAACTGATCTATTCCATTATAATATGATGGAGAATGCCTATCTGCTAAATCTATCCACGATTTGTCCATATTTATTCTTAGCAATCAGATTGAATATCTACGTCAAATAGCCAAGCAAAATACAGTTTATTAAATAATAACCATGACTACCAACCAAACCAAGAACTTTAAACAATTAACCTAAGTGAACAAGCATTGCATACAAGTGAGCTGGCATCAAAGTACAATACAAAAAGACTATAAATCCCTAATATATACTCTAGTATAACAATAATCTGATACGCATAAAAGTATACAAATTGATTATATATAGGTAAGAGGGCAGAGTAGCATGCTTATGAAGTGAGTGAGTATGGACACAAATAATGATCGAAATTTTAAATAATTAAGCTTTGTTCAAATATACATTAAAAAAAATATAAAAGCAGCAAACAAAAAAGATAAAGTGGATAACTTCTGCATTTACTCCCAACAATCTCATCAGGGCCGGTCCTGAGAATTCAGAGGCCTAGTGCGAAAATTTGACCAAAACCTTATGTTCATTGCATAATGACTTAAAAAAAAATGAATGGGTATAATAAAATAGGAAAGTAAAAAACAAAAAACAAAAAACAAAAAAAGGAAGAAAGGAAGATTAAAAAAGAGAAAGAGAAAAGGAAAAATAAATAGGGACAGGGAAAGTAAAAAAAAAAAAGGAAGGAAAAAGAAGAAAGGAAGATTAAAATACGGAGCTTGGGACTCAAACTCATGACAAGGGAATGAAGGCCCGCGCACGCCTTTACCAACCTACCAACTAGACTACACAAGCTTTAATGGTTTTGTAAGGAACTAAAATTATTATATTCACTATACATATATATATATATATATATGTATGTATATGTATTTGAAACTCGAAGTCGGAGGCCTCCCATTTTCGGAGGCCTTGTGCGGTGGCACTACCTGCACACCCTCAGGGCCGCCCCTGAATCTCATAGACATCCAAGACATGAAAAGATAAGGCTTACCTGGAATTAGACTCAAACCATTAATGACGAGTGGAAGATAGAGGATAGAGAATAGAGGACAAAGCAGACTAGCCTCCGAGTAATATCCAAAGAAGCTGCAAAGCCAAACAATTAATAAGATGCAAACAGATTATGAAGTATCAAACTACATGACACATTTTTTTTTTTTTTGAGAAGACAACTAAGTGAGAACAGATCTATACAATATTCAGCTTATTGCATGTAATACTAGCAAGGCTGCGTTCACAGAAAGAACTAGTCTCAATAACTATTGCCTCAATCATCGTCCTAGGAAGGAACGTTAATGCCAGTACACATAAAATTCGTAGTTCGAATCCTGGGGAATACGATTTGAAAACCAAAAACGGCAAAGCAAATTTTCTGCGAGACTTTAAAATTCAATTGAAAACATTTAGGGCCTGAAAACCATTACACACAAAGTCCACAAGATAATATTATAAGGATAAATCTAACATGCCATAATGATTAGAGCTACAAACCTAATATATGCACCCATCTAGGCAATCATGTAGATCACACAACATCCGTAACAAAAAAAACATAAGAAATTCTGAAAAAAATATTAGAAGAACTTACGTGCTCCTAATAGTCAGGCAATCTTCCTTTTGCTTTCCCTTCACCCATCAGTAGCTGAAACAAGAGATGAGCCCACAATTAAAAATAATACAGATGCTATCAATTCAAAACAAATTCCAATGCCAACTAAAAGTTTTCTTTGCTTTTGAAAGAAGATGCAAAACAGATATACAATTATGCATGCAAGGTAATTGCAAATCTTAGCAAGCACATTGGTAAAAGAGAAAGCAAGAGTACCAAAGAATGGCCAATTAACAAAGGAAGCCAAGAGGAGATGCTATTCTACATAATATGACAATTAAAAATTGAAGACAAGTTGATAAAGAAATAGCACATATATTCGAGTTCCACATTACATTAGTTCTATCTCTTATAAAGAAATAGCACATTATTAGCTAATCAAATTAAACACTAGCCAACTAAACCAAGTATATATCTGTTTTCATTCAGAGAACCCCTACAAGCTATAAAAGGCCACTACTCATAATACATATAAATATCCAAGTATCAAAACCAACCACTGAATAGGACCACGGAAAACTAAAACATAATCACAAACACATGCATATACCATTTAGCTGAAAGCTTCAGCAATTGAATTAACCCATATAGTGATAAACAAAACCAGAGCTATTAATTACTCAGGGCTTGAAAACCATTCAGGGCCAAATTCAAATTAAAAGATTTAGGGTCTGAAACCATCTAAACGAAAAGATTAAACAACCGAGATATCTCTATCTACCATGTGAAGGAGTAGAGCAGGACCAGTGCTTTGAATTCTCCACAGAGCAAATTGAAGTCAGCTCCATTCATGTTGAGATTTTCAGTACCAAATCGACATACCCAAACACTCAATTGACATACCCAAACACCAAAACCATCAAACATAACGGTTCTTCCACAAATAAGCAAAATTGAAAGTGATTTCAGATACACAAACAAATTTTCTATACTTGGTTTCTCTCAGACAACAAAAATCTCATCTCTTTCATTTGATAATTTGAACTAACCGAATTGAACCCACTGATGGGAGAGAGAAGATACATACCCAGAGAGCGAGAGAGACGAAGGTGAGTACTGCGTATGAGGTTTTTGAGATTTAGATGAGTCTTCAGAGAAGAGTTTTTGGGTTGAGGGGAGGGGAAGATGGAGTATGAGGTTTCATTCTTCAGGAAGATTGAGTTTTTTGGGTTCACTATGGCGCGCGGTTATTTTTCGTTTCCCCGCCCCTTGTGAAGCTAGGTCAACTTTGATTCTGATTTTAAGACCCAAATAGTATAAAAGAAAAATATAAAAAAATAAAAAAAAACTACGGCAACTATAGCGTAGCAAGAATCAGGACAAATTTAACTACGGCATTAAAGATGCCGTCGCAATTGTATCAGTTTTTATGCCACGGCGTTAATTTGCTGTCGTAAACCAATTTTAATTTTGTGACGCCTTGTTTCCTGTAGCAAATCTATGACCAATGGCGACGGCATTTTTGAGCTGACGCTAACTGCGGTAGCCGTTGCAATTTTTTTTGTAGTGCATTGCACTCCACTACCCTGTCAGTTTGGTAGTTTCCGAATAACTAAACATGCAGCTTACAAATGTGGTCACTACGTATCTCTATGGGGATCTAGATAAGGAATGTACATGAAGGTTCATGGTGAACTTCATTTGCCCAAGTCAAGTGGCTCTAGACCACGGAGCGCGTTTACATAAGGTTGAAACGCTCACTAAAGTGACTACTTGATTGGGAAGGGATATGTCCGCGCGTTTCCATAACAAGTTTCAGATTCTATCGCGGTTCATGTTGGATATGATCTTCATTAAAAGCCCTTAAAGAGTTAAGGGAAACCGCTGAACACTTGAAATCCGAGTTTGAGATGAAGGATTTTGGGAGAACACGATTATGTCTCGGTTTGGAACTTGGGCATCGTGTTGATAGATACTTAGGTATTTTGACAAGGTCAAGCCTTCAAGCACCCCCATGATCTTGATCCTGAAAAAGATCCTCTTCGTCCAAAGGATGATGACGAAGACGTGCTAAAGGCAAAAGTGTCATGCTTAAGTACAATAGGCGCATTATTGTACTTAGCTCAATGCACAAGACTGAACATTTCATTTGCAGTGATCTTGTTAGCTAGATATAGCTTTGCGCAAACGCGACGCCATTGGATTGGTGTAAAAGATATCTTTCGGTACTTGAGATGTACGATTGATATGGGCTTGTTCTATTCCTACAGAGAAACGATGGATTCAGACCCATCACACACTAGGAATGCCGCCAACACTGGCCTGCGTCCTCTATCTATCCCAAAACAACAAGTGTTTTAGAAGGTTTTGCTAATGTTGGGTATCTCTCTGACCCACACAAAAGTCTTTCCAAACTGGTTAAGTGTTCACCATGGGTAAAGACTGTGATATCTTGGAGGTCTACAGAACAGATCTTAGTCGCTATATCTTCGAACAATGCAAAGATTATTGCTCTTCACGATGTGGTTCATGAATGTATATGGATTGGATCCATAATTATGTATGTTCGAACAATTGTGGTTTGAAGTGTACCACAGATGAGCCTACAAGCATTTAAGATAATGTTGCTTGTTTTGAACAAATGAAGCAAGGCTACATCAAAAGCGACAACACCAAGCATAATCAGCAACAACGGACTCTCCTCAAGATCAAAGTGAACTAGGTTCGATCTGAGGACAATGTGGCAGACTTGCTCACTAAGTCATTGCCTAAATTCCACTTTCGAGAAACATGTTGGTAGCATCGTCTGCGGAAGTTATCCGAACTCCTATGACCATTGTCATCAGGGGGAAAAGCAGACATCAAGGGGAGATGTCTACATGTATGGTCTCGAAACGTGAAGGGTGTGTTGTGCTTTTTTTCCCCTTTGACCGAGGTTATTTTTGTCCCACTGAGTTTTTGTTACTCGGCAAGGTTTTCAATGAGACAACGAGAGGAGCACCACATTTGGGCGACACAAGGGGGAGTGTTCAAGTAAATCCAGAATATGTGTCTGGCCTAAACTCTAGGTTACTTGACATTGTTGTAATAGAGTTTTGGATTAGAGATATTCTCGGAGATATCTGATTAATTGTACGATTATCTTTCCTTGTACAACTCTGATTCTATATCTTGTAATCCTCTATATAAAGAGACCCCTATTATCAATCAAAGTATGACTCAATTCTCTCCCAATTCAGTTTTCCTTAAACAGACATAAATATTTCATAAGGAGCTAGATTAAGTGAGGTCTTCTCAAGAGTAGGGATGGCATTTTAACCCATGGGTATTTGTTCCTTTCGGGTATTTTTTTATGGGTATGGGTGGGTGCGGGTATTTCATAAAATACCCATATAGAAATGGGTGGGTATGGGTATTACCCATGGGTACATAAAATTTACCCAATACCCAAACCCTATTCACTTCTCTTCTCTCTTCGACTCTTCTCTACTCTCTCCGACTCTTCTCTCTCCTTTCAACCCAGCAATCTCGCCGGAGATCCGGCTACTCCGGAATCTAGGGTTTGAGGAAGTGGTGGATTTCATCGGCGGAGACGAGGTGGAGTTCGTCTTTCTGTGAATTTCAGGTGCCGCCAGAGCTAACTTGGGTTCCATTTCAAAACCTTCAAAACCGATTTTCGGTAATTTCCGCCATTGTTTCTCCTCTCTCGCAGTCTGGTTGATATCGAGGGTTCTATTCCATCTCAGCTTTCTCCAGCTTCGAACTCGTACTCAGGTTTCTCTAAGTTACTGGCTTCCTCTCTTATATCTGTATCTATTTTCTGTATATATGCAGTTTGCCATGCTTGATTTGGACTTGTGAATCATAAATGGTGGATGGTTTTGGCTTAGAATTATCAAAGTAGCTATGCCCAATTAAGTTTTCAATGATCTGGGACCAGAGATTTTCAACATAAACTTCAAAAGCCTATTGCTCTCTCTGTTCTGATTCTGAGAATAACCAACCTAGTGTGCTTAGATTTTGGAGGTTTTTCTGTATAATTTGTGAAAATGAAAACTACTCGTCATGTTTGATTTGGTTTCAATTTGATCAAAAACGTTGTGTAATTTCCTGTATCTATTTGTGATACCTTGCAGTTATTCTAAACAATAAGGAAATGGTTCTTTTTAATGAAATGGTCTGAACTTGAAAAATCGAAAAAATTCTCGAAGGTTTGAATTGAGAGATTAGTTGAGGGTTCTCACTGTGTGTGGATTGCTAGAGATAAAGCTCTATGATATGCAGTTGCCTTCTTTGCATGTTTGCTAGAGATAAAGCTCTATGATATGCAGTTGTCATATTAAACTATTGATATTGGCAACAAAATGAATAAGAACTTTTTGCTGTACGTCTGGGTGGCCTGCTTAAAAGAACTTTGTTATCCACACACTAAACACCCAGCTCATCCCATAACAAGTTACATCAAGATTTCTATAGGTGACTAGCTACAAACGTAAAGAGGCATTCTATTGTAATCTTTAGTGAATAGTTTCCATAATAGTCTCAGAGGCCAGAAGAAGTAGAACATATACTCAAAATCAAATGGCAAGAATTCAACGCTTATAATACTCCAGAGTGCTATAAACTGCATATCATATATCTCACTATGTGTGTATCTAACTTCTTGCAGTATGCATCTACTTACATATTGGAAATTGTATTCATTCTTTGGTTGCTATTTTACTTCTTGCAGTATGGAAGATATGTCGTATAGCTGAGCTAATTAATAATGAAATAATGGATGAGGATGTGGAACAAAGTGTTCCACGCAAAAGAAAGAGGAAGGCAGTAGTATGGGATAATTTTGAAGTAAAAGTGATCAAGGGGGAAGAGAAAGCAATTTGTAAGTATTGCGGCAAGATCCTAAGTGCAAAGTCTACAAATGGAACTAATTCCTTGAACTTACAAATGCCCATAGTGAAAATGTGTAAATGGGTGGATGCTTAACACTATTTAGATCAAAGAAAAACAATAAAGTAGTAATAAGTATTTGTCAAAAAAAAAAAAATAGTAGTAGGCTGTAAGTATTTAAAAAAAAAAAAAAATCCCAGTCTTTAATAGGCTGGATTAAATAAAAAAAATTAAAAAAAAAAAAACTGCTGCCCATATTGAAAAATGGGTAAATGGGTGGGTATGAGTTTATTAGTTTAGAAATGGGTTGGATAAATACTCATACCTGCGAATTATTTGATGGGTATTACCCGCGAACTATTATTGGGTGATTATTACCCAGCGGGCCGGGTATTACCCAATGGGTACAAATGCCAACTTGACTCAAGAGTGAGACCCAAGACAATTGCTTTGGTTGCCTTGCCCAAGGGCCGGCCCTGCTTATGTATTCTATGAGTCGACTCTAACTGGCATAGTCCAGAAATGGTTCAAGCAAAGTTCAAAATGGGCTGAATGGGCAGCTAAGTTAGCCCTGACAAATAATCCTTTAGACTTTGCAATTCCCATCTATGCACAATTTTGTGGTGATATTACTGAGATTAGTAAGCAAGCTAAAGAAAGAGCTAGAGCAAATATTCAAAAACTAAGCATTTGTAATATGAGATATTTTGAAGAAGGGTTATTATCACAAATGGTACCTGAACTTTTCCTCTATTTTATCGATGGTACCTGAACTTCAATTTTGATCACAACCAGTACCCGAACTTTTCGATTTCATTTTAAATGGTACCTAAGGCCACATTCGGTCACTATTCCGGCCAAAAAACCCAAATCTAAAAAAATAAAAAACAAAAAAACAAGTTTAAGGCAAGTCTATTACCAAAAAATCATCACTATATATGATCGCAACCCTTGAAATCATCAAAAATCATCACTATGATCGCCTCCCATGCCGTTTTTAGTTGGAATAGTGACCGGAGGTGGCTCTAGGTACCATTTAAAATGAAATCGAAAAGTTCGGGTACTGGTTGTGATCAAAATTGAAGTTCAGGTACCATCAATAAAATTGAGGTATAGTTCAGGTACCATTTGTGATAATAATCCTTTGAAGAATATACAAATGAATTCCAAAATTACTACTGCATAATTGTCATGGGGACATCGAAAATGATAACCTTGTTCGGTCTTTCTATCGAAAGTTAACTGAACCTTGGAATGATGCAGTATCTCAATCTTTAGAAAAAAAAAACCCCGTCCACTTCTTTATTGTTGGTGGAATAACAGAGAGAGTTAGGGAACTCTTAAGAAAGCAATGCACAAAAAACTAGAAATCCAGAACTGCCAAGAAACAACTCAGAGAAGTTGAAAATATGTGCCCTAAAATGATGGGTACTCCAACACAATGGGGATGCCATATCCCTAAGGAAAGAAAATACAAAAACTTGTCTTCAAGAAAACAAGACAGAAAAACATCTTCTCCCAAGAAGAAATATAAATTCAGAAAAAGATCTGGGTACAACAAAGAAAAGCCTTCCCCCAAGAAGAGTTTTTTTTAGAAAAATACCAAGGTTTAACCCTTCTAGGGAAACAAAAGAATGCAGATGTTGGCTCTACAAAGCAGAAGGGCATTATGCCAATCAATGTCCCAAGAAAGAAAAGAGGTATGCCAAGGAGTTTATAGCAGAATATATGAAGAAACTATAGAATATGATAAACTAAAAGGTTTTGATATAGCTTATTCTGATGAAATAATGACTCTGTGTATTCTTTCAAATACTCAGAAGAATATGAAACAGAAAGCTCTTCAGAAAGTTCTGAAGAAGAAGAAGAAAAAGGTATAGGATCTTGTCCTATATTCGTATTAAACATCCAGAATTGGAAAAAAAGAAGATACTGTTAATACAACCAGTATTTTCTATCCTAATCCAGGAAACTTTACATGTGACTATTGTGTATGTAAAGACAATAGCACAATTCCCATGTATTGTGAAACTACTGGTGGAACTTATCATCGAGAATGCTTTGTTGCTGAAACAAGAAGGAAGACAAAAGATAATGATGTTCATATCTTGACAGATCAAGAATATGCAATATTCTATGCACCTCAAGCGAAAGAAGGAATGAACCTTGAAGATGATATCAAAAGATGAAGATAAAATCTTCATTGACAAAGAAACATTAAAAAGAGGAACTCTCTTTGAAATAGTCTTCTAATCCTGTAATAAAATAGGACTCTGATGATGAGACTGTAAGGGATACTAAGCCTTTTACAGAATCGCTAAATGATTCAATGAACATGAAATAAGCAAGGCGAGTCCAGACAAGTAAGTATAGGAATTAACTACATAACAGTCGGTGGTGAAATCCTAAGATCGAGGTCATGGGTTCGAGTCACCAAGGGGGTAGGAGTGAAATCCTTTGATCCTCTTAAAAAAAAAAAAAAAAAACAAACAAACTACATAATAGTCGGCCTTACGTTTCCAAACCACAAAAAATATCATGTACATACGTGTGTTGATAGTGGTTTTGGATTGTACATACTGATGGATTATTTCACCACTAAGTTTTGGCACTATCAGCTCGGGCCCGTACGAGAACCTAGGCACCATCCCATGGGCCTGGTTGACAACCCACCATGATGGTGCTCATCAGGGCGACACCTCGGACACTAAGGACCTCGGACCTGGCCAGCACAGTCCATCCAATTACACACTAGAAAGCTGATATACACTACAAAGGGACAACCTGCGTCCCACATCGAAGAGATGGGAAATCCCTTTCCCATGCTTGAGTATTAAAGATCAGCACAACCACCTTCTTTAGGGTAATAACTCCTTTCCTTATACTATTACTTAATCCATTTGTATATATGTACCTTACTCTAGCATCGGAGAGGTATAAACCGTCTGGTGCCGTTTATTCCTCTAACGCTGTGTTACTGGTACATGATACAAGAGTTGGATCGGTACCCCAAGTGGTATAGCATTCTGCGTGAGGTACCCGGAGAAAGCCACCAGAAACATGGATAAAGCCTAGCAAGAAGATACGCCATTCCTGAAGAATATTGGGAAAGGTCTAATAAGTTAGCCACTGGAGTTGCTCTAGGAGCACATGAGATATCCATGACTACAATGGCTAAAAATGTCTGGATTCCCAAAGGAGGAAGAGACTTCATTTTTAAAACAATTTGGCAATGTGTAAGCCTAGATGTTGATTTGTTGAAATGAATTTCTCCTTCAACAAACAATAACTCAAAACGAACAAGTGATCCATTTTGAGAAAAACAAAACATTTTATTGGGCACTCAGACTTACTAATGTAGTTTGCGTCACTAGTAAGGGCTTTACTCAGCAATTTCAGAGGTTGCCAGAGAGGTGCGGTATTATAAACCAATTTTTCAGCCAATCTTACAGTGAAAATATCACAATGAAATTAGAATAAATGACTCAACAGCTTTGAGTCAAATTTCGTGATAGAATCCGAAGGGAAACGTTCAAATGGTGAAGACAACTTCATCATGGAACATAGCTTGAAAGTTTATGCAAATAAAGTAAAACAGAAGAAGATACCTACTCTTGCTGAAATCCAAAATCTTCTAAAACTCATAATCAGTGAATATTCTTAGTTGCATTAGGAGAAAGACCCAACAATATACTACCAGCTGAAAATGTATGATGCAAATGTTAATTTCCATGTAAAAGCCATTCTTCATTACAGAGAAGAAGACAGAAAGGAAATGGAACGTCAAATCCAAGAGCTCCTTGAAAAGAAGCTCATTAGACCATCCAATAGGCCACATCACGCTTCAGTATTTTTGGTAAGAAATCATGTCGAGCAACTAAGAGGAAAAACCAGAATGGTAATAGATTACAGAGATGTAAACAAAAAGACCGTTAAAGGGACGATTATCAAATAGCTCAGGTGAGAGTTCTCATCAATCGGCTCAGAAGAGCAAAAATTTTCTCTAAATTTGATGCCAAATCAGGATTCTGGCAAGTTAGAATGCACCCTGACTACATTGCTTTAACGACTTTTGGAACTTCTCAAGGGTATTATGAATGTCTCGTCGTGCCATTCAGACTCAAGCAAACTTCGTTTATTTTCCAAACGAAAATGAAGAATATTTTTAAGCCTTGCTCAGACTTCTGCAATGTTTATATAGATGTGGATAATATTTTTTAGCCTTGCTCAGACTTCTGCATAGTTTATATAGATGACATTCTTGTCTTCTCTTAACTATGAATGAACACATGAAGCACCTAGAATTGGTGTGCCAGCTTATTGTCTAGAAAGGGATCATCCTTGGACAAAATAAAATCCATTTCATTAAAAGAGAAATTAATTTTCTGGGTATTTATGTTAAAAAAAGGAGAGATTCGTGTTCAAGAAAATATAGTCAAGAAAATCTGCCAATTTCCTGATGAAATCGCAGGTGCAAAATCTCTTATGAGATTTTTGGGATTTGGTAACTTTGCGAGAGATTTTATCCCTCAAGTTAGTTGACTCATTGTACTTTTCTCTCCAAAGACAAGATCAAAGAAAAAATGGTCTTTCATAACAGATTACTGTAATACTGTTAGAAAGATTAAAGAATTAACGAAAGACTTGCCTCCTTTACAGTTACCTGAAGAAGGAGACCTGATCATTTTGCAGACTGATGCAAATGATTATTATTGGGCAGGAGTTGTTCAAGCTGTAATACCAGATACAAATCATGAAGAGATTTCAAATCATGAAAATATTTGTAAATTCTTACCTGAAAAATTTAATCCCGCGAAATTAAATTATTCTACCAGAGACAGGGAAGTCCTTGCTCTAATCAAATCCATTAGGGGTGTAGAAGCATTCTTATGGAATAAGTTTTTAGTTAGAACTTATAACAAGAGAGTTAAAAACATCAAAAATTACAAGTTAACTGATGATGTGGATAGAGGAAGAGTTCTTACATGGCATATGTTTTAAACTCAATTTGAATATGATATTGAAATGGTTGCAGGTGACAGGAATGATTTGCCTGACGCGCTTACAAGAGAGATGACCATGTTCAACAGAGATGAAAGACGCAATCCACGAAGCAAGATAATAGAACCTGAAGAAACAAGTCTTTGGGAAAGATACAAGGGTGGTGACAAAACAATATGACCTTTGAATGACGGACCAGACTACCAGTACATAGTATCATATGACAGACCAGACATGAGTCATGCTACCGAAAGACTTAGATTGTCAAAAGAAGATCTTGACTGGAACAATGACTTTATCCCTGCCTGGTAAGATGAAGCACATTTTGTTAAGTCCAATGATGAAGAAAAACTCTTAAATGAGTTTTTGCTGCATTCAAAGAGAGCAGTCATAACTGATCAATCCCAGGATAAAGGATAGGCTAGCCTATCTCAAATGGTAGACGGTAGAGGCAGATCGAGTCTGTTGATGACTGCTGCTTTAACAAAAAGCAGGCGAAACTCTTTTTGGGAAAATCAACTGACAGCTCTGGGAATAAAAAGTGTTCACAATCAACTATTAAAGGTTTTCCAGAAACCTGTATACAGAACAGATATAAATTTGGTCTTCAAACATAAGGTTATTCTAGATAATGTTTTAAGTGCTTTCTATGAAAGTAATGAAAAATATATGCTTCAATGCTTTAACAAAAGAATTGTATGGATCTCATACAAAAGAGAAAACTGATTCAGCTAACAATCCCAAGATTTTATGTCTTGAAAACCCAGAAAGTGCTAAAGTTCTTTATTTAGCATTAAAAGAATTTGAGTGGTTTCAATTCCATAATCTTATAGAAGGATTTGGATATAAAAATGGTCTCGCTTCAACATTATTTGTGGTCCCTGACCCATATTATGGGAGATATTTAGTTGATGTTCAAGCTGAGTACATCCTCAGAAAGAGAAGTTGTGGCTTGTAGAAAATGGTTTTGTTCATAATCTCTGAACAAAGTTCAATGAAGATCTGAAAGGGCTTCCAGATATTAACCGTTAAACATATTAGAATTGACAGGTGCATTCTGAGATTAAAATTCATATCAACTCCACCAAAATGGACAATGATAAATGAACAGATCAATTACATTTCTTCATACCACCATGTCAGGATTATTCAAGGTCCTGTAGTTAAACCCGCCATTGTGGGGAACAATGGAAAACCAAATTAAAGCATCCCATGGATGAAAGCCATGGCCATATAAAGTATCAAGAAATTAGTCTTGAGAGACTATGGCTCCAGTCTCCTGGAAAGTGGAGAAAAGATAATGGTTACTTGTTAAAATCATCGATCCTCCTCTAGAAAGCTGTGACTTTTTCACAGCATTATTGAGGAAAGAAGTTGATTGTACTCTGGTCACCACTACATGGCTAGAGAATATTAAACTAGAAGAAAAATATCAAGCTCCCTCTGATTCAGATTTTGAATATGAGGACAATGAACATTATGAAGCTGCTGACAGTGGTCCAGGCTCATCAGCTACCTTTGGTGATGAAGAACTCTGTAATTCACAATATGATAGAGAAGTAAGTAGTTGCAGACAGTGGTCCAGGCTCATCAGCTACCTTTGCTGACGAAGAACTCTATAATGTCACCAACATAATAGAGGAGTAACTGGTTGCCGACGCAACAAGACAGAAGAAAAATATCAAGTTCCCTCTGATTCAGATATTGAAATTTGAGAGCAATGATTATGAAGCTGCCGACAGTGGTCCAGGCTCATCAGCTACCTTTGTTGACGAAGACATTGATCAATTTTGAGTGTATCATTCAAAAATTACCTTGAAATGCTAAGGAAAATTCTTGAACTTCAAATCCTCGATTCATTCTCCTCGTTGCGAATTGGTGCAAGCCTTCTGGAGGGATTGATTATACGTTGGAAGATCTCCAAAGCGCATGTTGTCTCGTCGCCTAAGGTCGCCGGAGAAGAAATTTCAGGCCGGGTTAGGCTCACGGACCTGGGATCACGTTCAACACTTCAAATCTCCTTCACAAGCACGAATCGGAGCGAATTGGAAGCATAGGGCGGCATGGCATGAAATAGCAGTTCCAATGCCACCGGTCCGGCGGTTTGGGTCAATCTGACGGCGGAGAACCAGTCGGGTCGAGCCGAAAATCCAAGTCGGCGAGAGAGAGAGAACTGAGTTAGGGTTTTGAGGTAAGTTTCTGAAAATGAAAACTTAGCAAAGGTAATTGGCTATTTATAGTCAATTTTCAGAAACACTAACTTTATTTTTCTGACCATAACTTTCGCATACGAACTCCGATTTGAGCGTACCGCATGTCCACGAACTCGGTTTGACGTCCTCTATAACTTTCGTGAAGAAAATTTTCTCAAATAAGAAATGAAACAAAAAGTCAACTTTTTGGTCCACTAAAACTACCGAAACAAAGTAAAAAGTGAATCGAATTTTTGTTTACCGTAAAATGACCAGTAAACGGATAAATTGAGGTACAAGACGTAACAACTTCATAATCATTGCTATCAAATTTCAATATCTGAATAAGAGGGAACTTGATATTTTTCTTCTGTCTTGTTGCATCGGCAACCAGTTACTTCTTTATTATGTTGGAGATTATAGAGTTCTTCGTCAGCAAAGGTAGATGATGAGCCTGGACCACTGTCGGCAACTACTTACTTCTCTATCATGTTGTAACATTACGGAGTTCTTCGTCAACAAAGGTAGCTGATGAGCCTGGACCACTGTCGGCAGCTTCATAATCATTGCTCTCAAATTTCAATATCTGAATAAAAGGGAACTTGATATTTTTCTTTTGTCTTGTTGCATCGGAAACCAGTTACTTCTTTATTAT